>NW_026706507.1:0-145996 GCF_029867415.1 Vicia villosa | reverse complement strand
ATTTTCTAATATATTTTATTTGCTTCGCAATTAAAAAAATTATAATATCTTTTTAAGTTTTTAACAACATTTAAAAAAAATCAAGGATGTTATTGTTGAATTAAGAAATAAACAAAAACTTATATTAAAACGTGTATAAGTTTAATAGTGCCTATAATAATAAAAATAAAAATATTAAAATGTATATTATGCTGGTATGGGACAGGGTGGATACTATGGGGCCCATATCTGTTTATTTTACTGGGTAATTACCCGTGCCCATTTTGCGGGTTTTTACCATGCCCATTATAAGTAATTTTTGCGGGTACCCATTGGATATGGGTCTAATTGTCATCCCAACACACACACTTGCCATTATTTGTTTTTCATGTGGCTATGCTTACCTATCTTCAACCTGCTCTTTCTTGGGGTGGCGTGCTTGGTGTTTTGGGTGGGCTTTTTGATCGACTAGTGGGTTGTCTTGTGTTTTTATTTTTCGAGGTTTTAGATGTTTGTTCTTTTTCTCTTGTTTATTTTTTGTTTGATGGAGTTTGTGGTTTTAGTGCACTTTTGGTGCGCTTGTTTGTATCTTGTACTCTTTATTTTCTAATGTAATTTATCTGCTTTGCGATTAAAAAAAATTATCATGTCATTTTAAATTTTTAACAATATTTAAAAAAACAAGGATGTTAGTGTTAGGTTAAGAAATAAACAAAAACTTATATTAAAATGTGTATAAGTTTAATAGTGATATATTTAATAAAATTGATAAGCATACATGTGTCTATAATAATAAAAATAAAAATATTAAAATATATATTGTGCTGGTATGTGTTGGCTGGGGATTTCGTTTGGAAAGAATATCCTTTGAAGAGTTACAAATCGAAGGAAGATGGTTACTGATGACCATTTCTGAGTTTAGAAATGGCTACTGATGGCCATGTTTCGAGGATGTTGTTTTGAGTTGGAATAAAGATGGTTAGACTTGGAGCTAATTCAAGGAGGAATATCTTTAAAAGACTTAAACGTTTTTGCGAAATACGTAAAGTACTGAGGCTGAGCGTGTCTTCGCGGCATTATCGATTCTGGTTGCGTTGCCACGTGTCGAAAGAAGATTCAGGCGGGATGATTTGAATTTCGAAGTAGTTTGTGTAACTGCACAAAGACAGATGGCATCCCAGGGTTTTCTTGTGGGCAACGTGGCGTTAGATTAATATAGGACCGTTAGGGTCGAAATTAGTATAAATAAGGGTCTTATTGTTAGGATTCCGGGTGTTCATTTTGTACAAGTCACTCACAAAATCACTCAAGTATCAAGTGTTTAAGAGAACGAGTTCGCTGAGAAATGTACGTATGACACCAACATCAATTTAAATACATTTGTGTTTTCCTTTATTCAAGTATCTTTTCATTATTACTGCTTCCATTTACTTCATGTTATTTATCTTCTTGCATTCTTTTCGTTGCGTCTAGACTTTAATTTCGAAACACTTTACATTCCTGCATTTTACATTACTGCATGTTATATTCCTGCACTTTGCTTTTTACGCAATTTACATGCTTTTATTTATGTTTCTTTGAAAATTATATTAACTCGTATGACCAGTATTGTTTCAAGTGAAAATTCATAAGATCGAATCACAAAACAAGTTTTCTCGAAGTCAGAACAGGCAAACATGAACCGAATCATTTCAAAAGACATTTGTTTGACTATGTCCTAGGATCAATCTAGTCGATCCTGCGAGTAACCAAAGTATATTTTATAGTTTGGAGGACTAGCGGTTGTTTACCGGAAATCACCGTAAACAAATTGGCACGCCCAGTGGGACAGTGTCAAACAGATTGTTATTAATTGATTGTTTTGTTTTGTCTAGAAAATATCAAGACCTTGTATGAACCTTAGGAACGGTAAATTAACCAACAATGCACAACCGATTCCTAAACGAAGGTACAACAAGAAAATGGTCAATGCGGCCAGTGGAGGGGGAAATCAAGATCCCCCACAAGGGTCAGGAATAGTAGCGACAAATTCTACGCACGTTTCGACTTCTACTCAAGAGGCGCAGGCTATGCCAGTTGCGACAAGATCTGAACCCATAGGTAGTTCCCAGGCGATACCCGAAAATACTACAGGGACAACAGGGACTGTACCAGTTTCGAGTTCGACCACCGCGCCTCCATTCATCAGCGCAAGCGAGATACCACCTTTCTCGACAAACGCTACAAGTCAGTTATTTTCCCCAGGACCATCATCAACTTTCGAAGGTTGGAGACCCAACAATCCATATGGAATGCCATATTCATATATGACAGAATTACGAGGATCAGGGCCTACATACACTACAACTAACCCGACGGCATTTTCGCCGAATGTCAGTTCGATAGGTCGAAGCGCACAGAATACTGGCTTCTCTGCCCAAGTACCCCCTTTTACCACAAGTAGTCAAGCAGCATTTCGACAGGAAATGAATGCAAGTAACCATGATATGTTAGAAACTCTTGCTAAAGAATTGGGCTCCATCTTGAATCTGTTAGCAACAAACATTGCTAGGACTAACCAGGATAATGTGGAAACTTTCTAAAAAATATCATCTCAAATAAATTGAATGGCAGATTTTTTAGGAGTTCCACAAAATAGACGAAGGAGCAACCAATCAACTTATCAGGAAGGGGAACCCATTCTAGAACAAGTTCGAGCCATAGCACCGCCACCTAGGCCAACACCAGTCGAACAAAACCAAGTGATAGACTTAGAAACTCGAAGTCAAACGACTAACGCTGGCCAACAGGCAGTTGCCCAGCGACAGCCTAATCTAGTTGTAGTAAGAAGAAACGAACATCCTGACGAAGTGGTCCATAGGGTTAGGAGAGACAATTTGGCAATAGAGAACAATCTCACTGCCATGATAGAGAGAATAATGGCTAACAATGGCCTTAATACCGGGCTTCGACGCCCAAATTATACATCCCCAATAGCAGAATATATCATGCAAACAGAATTGCCAAGGGGTACCAAAGTACCAAAATTTACTAAATTTTCAGGGGACACCAATGAGTCTACCGTGGAGCACATAGCCAGATATCTGACGGAAGCTGGGGATCTAGCGGGGAACGAAGATTTAAGGATTAAATACTTCCCTAGTTCGCTAACAAAAAATGCTTTTGTTTGGTTCACCACGTTGCCCCCAAATTCCATAGATGCATGGGCACACTTGGAGAGATTATTCCATGAACAATTTTACATGGGGCAAACCAAGATAAGTATGAAATAATTGGCTAGCATCAAGAGGAAGTTCATGGAATCTATAGATGATTACTTAAACAGGTTCCGTTTGTTGAAATCAAGATGCTTCACGATTGTCCCAGAGCATGAATTAGTTGAAATGGCTGCAGGTGACCTAGATTATTCAATTCAAAAGAAACTGGATACTCAATACCTAAGAGATATGGCACAATTGGCAGACAGGGTTCGACAAGTCGAACGATTAAAAGCAGAAAAGGCCAGAGCAAGTAAAAGTTATAAGAAGGAGAGAGTAGCATACGTCGAAGTAGACGACGTTGATGGCGAACCTTTCGAAGATTCATACAGCATGGAAGAGGTCGAAATAGATCTTGCTGAGTTAAAAAAGGCGCCACCTTATTCTTGCAAATTGCTCACCCCTTCTAATGGAAAAAGTCTAGTAGAGAATGATAAAAGCGATAGATTTCCTAAGAAAACTTATACATTTGACGTCACTAAATGTGACAAAATATTTGATTTATTAGTAAAAGATGGCCAGATGATAGTACCTCCCAATTCAAAAATTCCTCCGTTAGAACAACGGAAGAAGCAAGGTTTTTGCAAATATCACAGTTTTTTAGGCCATAAATCTTCACAATGTTTTCTTTTCAGGGATCTAATTCAGAATGCTATCAAGGATGGACGTCTGAAATTCGCTGACAAAACCAAGAACCATATGAAGGTTGACACAGATCCTTTGAGTGTGGCTGACACTAACTTGTGTGAACCACTTGACGTCAACATGGTGGAAGTATCTGAAATTGATGCTGCTGAATCGGAGATAAATTCAGGTGGAAAGCAGGCTACTGTAAGTCTAAATGCCAATTCGACCTTCAATACTGATGTTGAAGAATCCTTTGATGCGGAGATGACTGAAGATCTGAAAGGAAAAACAAGTGAGGCCACTGAAGACCTCACAGTGAAGCTTCAGCAGATACGGATTTCTGAGGCTCCTCTGGCAGTTGTTAACATGGTCAATGTTAGACGGCCTATATCTGAAATAGAAGAACTAGAAAAATGGCTGATAAGGGAGAAAGGAAATATTGAAATCCCACCAAGAGGGAACAGTCTGAAGGATTATCCCTGGATTGTCATGTGAAAAATGGTGGAAAAATGATGATGTGCCCAAGATGTTCAATTATGCTAAATCGAAGGGTTCAAGCCAATTTCGAGAGGGCCCTGCGAGAAAGAATGGAGCAGCCTTGGAGAGGAGGAAACTTATTGCTGAAGGTGTACCCAAGGACTGAAGAAAGCTTGGTGGGTTTCTTAGTCAGATGTCACAATGATAACTCTGAGATTGCATTGTACCCTAGGTGTGGAGCAGTTTATGATGAATTACTAGCAAGATCATTCGAAAGGGTGTATCTCTACATGGGTCGGGAAACTCAGGGACTTCGTCCCAACTTGTATGGGTTCGATATCAGGACCCCATCAAGGAGGCCTGACAGCCCACACCCTAGAGCTCGAAGGGTCACATTCACAGTTTCTGCCGACATACCCAGGGATAGATGGATGCAAGCTGGTGCTAGAACCAACAAATGGAGAAGTTGGGACCAAGGAGGAAGAACTTCAATGGCATATAGGAAGCAATTTCAGACTTCCAATCGAGAGATGTACAGGTTGGAGAACTACAAAGGCAAAAATCCTATGTCCAGATCCCAATGGAGAAGGCACCAGAGGATGAAGAAAGCCCAAAGGGAATACAAACCAAGGGAGACTGGAGAATCAAGTAGCAATCAAATTCCAATGCAGGGGGCAAGGACAAATAAACCTCCAGTGGAGCGTAAGCTGTTCGATTCTGAAAATGAGAAAGAAGAAGAAAAAATGCATTCCAGCCCTTGGAAGGAAGACGATAGGATGACAAATGATTTCGACTCAGATGGAGTATCGTCGATAAACTTTAATTGCAATGTTGTGTCAGTACTCCCTCATGAGTTTAACCAAGAAACAGAAGTTGAAGATTGTGAGGAGGCTGATGAGGAAGAGATGGCAAGACACAGACCTGTGTGTTATTATGTGCTGAACAATGGGGCGGTCGAAGAGCAGAACGCTTTCTTCGAAAGGCCTGATGAAGGTATGAGGAATCATTTGAAACCACTCTACATAGGAGTCAAGATTGAGAATGTTGGCATTAACAAAGTCTTAGTAGATGGGGGAGCAGCAGTGAACCTAATGCCCCAATACATGTTGAAGAGAATTGGTATGTTCGATACTTATATAAGACCACATAACATGGTTCTGTCCAACTATGAAGGCAAGATAGGGCAAACTTTAGGAGTAATTCAAGTGAATTTAACTATGGGTTCCGTCACCAGGCCAACGATGTTCATGGTGATACCAGCAAAGGCTAATTACAATCTTTTGCTTGGAAGAGAGTGGATCCATGGAGTGGCGGCTGTGCCTTCGACGATGCATCAAAGACTAACCATTTGGAGAGAAGATGGCATAGTAGAGAACATTGAAGGAGATCAAAATTACTACATGGCTGAAGTCAATCAGGTCAATAAAACTAGTTTCGACAGGAATTTGGCCAACATAGGACCATGGCATGCTGCTGAAGATACATACACTCCAAACAGAAATGCTTTATACTATTTGTCTTTACATCCTAATGGATTCCAATGGAATAGAGAGATAATGGACGGCCCAGAAGATACCCCACCAGTGGAGCATTTACCAACAATACGGCCAACAAGCTGGGATGACGATGTTGGTCATGTCTGAAGCATCTTTTTTCGAAAAGATTTCGGCTTACATAGTCAAGAACAAAAGAAACACGGCTCTCGAAGCCGAGTTATCACACATGACAGTCAGTACGGTTCAAAGAGAATCAGAAACGAGGGATTCTGGAATACATTCTACCCCCCAGTTCCTCGAAGATCCAGTTCAAGCCAAAGAAATCTCAGGAGAGGAGATGAGTCAAAGGCTGGATGCAATCTACGACGAAGAACCTTTGGGATTCGAGAAAGACCCAATGGGGGCAAATATCAAAATGTTAGCCCAAGACCCACTCGAAGAAGTAAATCTCGGAGATGGAGATTAGAAGAGGGTAACATACATCAGTGCAAAACTGGAGCCAACCTTGAAGGCAAAAGTCATCGCGTTGTTGAAGGAGAACAAAGATTGCTTCGCATGGGATTACGACGAGATGCCTGGTTTAGGGCGAGATTTGGTCGAATTAAAGCTGCCCATAAAGGAAGGGGAAAAGCCCATCAAGCAAACTCCTAGAAGGTTCGCACCAGAAATTTATTCGAAGATCAAAGCAGAGGTCGAAAGACTTCTACGATGCAAATTCATCATAACCACGAGGTATGTCGAATGGATTGCTAATATTGTGTCGGTTATTAAAAAGAACAGTTCATTAAGAGTATGCATAGATTTTCGTGATCTTAATGCAGCAACGCCTAAGGATGAATATCCCATGTCTGTGGCAGAAATGTTAGTAGATTCAGCCGCAGGCTTCGAATATCTAGAAGCCTTCGAATATCTAGAAGCCTTCGAATATCTAGAAGCCTTCGAATATCTAGAAGCTTGAGTGGACGAACGCAAGCTTTTTCTCCTTTACTTCGACTAAAGCAAGGAAAGTTCGAATGGCGTGCTAAGCATCAAGAAGCCTTCGAGAAGATAAAGCAATACTTGATGCATCCACCAATTTTATCTCCCCCAAATGGGAAGAAACACATGCGCCTGTATATTTCAGCATCAGATAATACAATAGGTAGCATGTTAGCTCAAGAAGATGATAATGGCATCGAAAGAGCCATTTATTACTTAAGTAGAGTACTCAATGATGCAGAGACTAGGTATAGTGCAATACAAAAACTCTGCCTTTGTCTATATTTCTCTTGTATCAAACTAAAGTATTATATAAAGCCAGTTGATGTTTATGTTTCGTCTCATTGTGATGTGATTAAACACATGCTATCAAAGCCTATATTGCATAGTCGAATTGGCAAATGGGCGTTGGCCTTTATTGAGTACTCTTTGATATTTCAACCCCTTAAAGCAATGAAAGGTCAGATCGTATCAGATTTCATTGTTGACCATGTAGTTGTTGAAAACCCTCAACAATACGTAGAATTGAAGCCTTGGAAGCTATACTTCGATGGTTCAACCCATAAAGAAGGAACTGGCGTTGGAATACTAATAATTTCTCCTGATGGAATTCCAACAAAGCTCAAGTACAAAATTGAAGGTCCCTTATGCTCCAACAACAAAGTTGAATACGGAGCACTGATTGCTGGACTTGAAGCTTTGTTAGAATTGGGGGCAACTAGAGTCGAAATTAAAGGAGACTCTGAACTGGTGATAAGCAATTGACGAAAGAATACAAATGTATCAAAGAAAATTTGATCATGTATTTTGTCATAGCAAATAGGCTGCTCAAAAAATTCGAGTACGTGGATTTAAATCACGTTTCAAGGTTGAAAAATCAAGAAGCGAATGATTTGGCACAGTTAGCTTCAGGATACAGGGTATCAAAAGAAAAACTAGAAGAGCTGATCGAAGTAAGAGGCAAGGCAATGGCTACCAGACTCTCCCCAAGTGACTTGGAGAATTCACAATTAGGTTTTGCCAACAAACAAGAGTTTGAAGTTTTGAATATAGACTCTTTAGCAGACACAGATTGGAGAAGTCCAATTGTGAACTATTTAAAAGATCCTTCGACAGACACGGATAAAAAGGTAAAATATCGAGCTTTATCATACTTTTTAATGGGAAATGAATTGTTTAAGAAAACTCCCGAAGGAGTTTTATTAAAGTGTCTGGACGAAGCAGAAGCATATTTGGCTCTCTCAAATGTACATAGCGGAGCATGTGGTGCGCACCAAGCGGGGCACAAAATGAAATGGCTTTTGTTTCGATACGGAATGTATTGGCTTTCTATGTTGAAAGATTGCATAGAATTTGCAAAGGGATGTCAGGAATGTCAAGAACATGCAGGTATTCAACATGCTCCTGCAAACGAGTTAAGTTCAATAATAAAACCATGGCCTTTTAGAGGTTGGGCATTAGATTTAATTGGATAAATTCACCCCAAGTCTTCTAGAGGTCAAAGGTATATTTTGGTAGGAATAAACTACTTCACAAGATGGGTCGAAGCGATACCACTTGCGAATGTGGATCAGGAGGCTGTGATTGAGTTTATTCAAAAACACACCATATACAGGTTGGGAATCCCAGAAAGTATAACCACAGACCAAAGATCAGTGTTCACTGGGCGAAAGATGCAAGATTTCGCCAAAGATATGGGGTTCAAGTTGTTTACCTCTACACCTTACTATGCTCAGGCAAATGGACAAGTCGAAGCAGCAAATAAGATAATAATTGGTCTTATAAAGAAACATGTAGGGAAAAAACCCAAGAATTGGCATAAAACTTTGGACCAAGCGCTTTGGGCTTGTCGAACATCGCCAAAAGAAGCTACAAACACAACACCTTTCCAATTGACGTTTAGACACGACGCAGTGCTTCCAGTCGAAATATACCTGCAATCAGTCAGGATCTAAAGGCAAGCAGAAATTCCTCCAAACACTTACTGGGAATTGATGATGAATGAATTAGTAGATTTGGACGAAGACAGACTTCGAGCATTGGAGATGATAAAAAGACAAAAATAAAGAGTGTCCAGAGCATACAATAAAAAGGTGAAAGGTAAAACGTTTATCAGTAATGACTTAGTTTGGAAAGCTATTTTACCTATAGATCGAAAGAATCAGGCGTTAGGTAAATGGTCCCCACATTGGGAAGGCCCTTTTCGAATCTTGAAAGTGTTCTCAAATAACGCTTATGAGATAGAAGAATTGGCAGAAGATCGTAGGATTTTTAGGGTAAACGGGAAGTATCTGAAAAGATACAAACCAAGCATTCACGAAGTTAAGATTGCAAAAACGTAGATATTCAAAGGATGCTACGTAGGCCAAAATGGTTGAACAAGCACCAAAATGGCTTTATATTCAAAAGTGTTATGTGATAAGTAAAATAAACACAGACAAAACAGTATCAAAATGCATTTCGTTAAGATTGGAATACATTACATTTCTGGAAAAGATTATGTTTCCATTAACAAAAGGACTACAAATGAAAAGAAATATGCTAGAGATGAACAAAAGGAGGCATTCAGAAGATTTTTGGATAATAAAAAACTAAGGCCTATAACGCCTTCATCAAAGCCTCAAATAAAGTACCCTCTAGTTGACCCTTTGCTCTAAACCCTCCAAGGATAGCAGGGGCAAGCTTTTTGCTTCGAACATGTCTAGAGACCCCGAGTTGCGCATTCTTCTCACTATGCCCTTTTTGAGGAACATGTAGGACAAGAATCTTCCATAAGGAAGACACGTGACCACACCTTGGCGAGAAGCAGCCATGGAGACAGCTTCAACTAGCCCTTTGAAGATCAGCAATGGGAAGTTAATCTTCTTTCCCCGGAGGGCGCAGAGTATAAACTCCAGATCCTCCATCATGATGCTATCTAGGTTATGGCTTCGTGGGCGGAAGTTACCCACCAAAAGCTGGTGCCAAATCTTGATGACTTTATTACTAAAAGGGTCATTTTCCATGAGGGTCCTCAACATACGATAGGTGGTCATGTTGATGGTGTTGTCATCAAAAGCTTCTCCATAGTTTTCACATCTCAGCAAGTCAGAGATGGTGGAAGGAGTGATTGTAATGTGAGCCCTTCGAACCTCAGATACGATAGTGGTCCTCCCTTCCGGATCTATGCGCAGTGACGCAAACATCCAGAAATCTGCTAACATATTGGGATAAACAGATCCCTCCAGGATTACAGGATAGAACCCAAGATGTTGGTTAGCAAAGAGTGCATTGAAGCTGATATGGTTTTCATCAAACTCCTCCTCAGAAAGTTTGAACTCTTTCTTGATACAGGCTCTGATGGTATTGTAGGTTAAGGGTTGCGCCATTTGAGAAAGAAAAAGATTTGGTTAAACTCTGTGTTTGAGAGGATGCAAGAGGAAGAGAGCAAAATATTGATAAGAGTTTAGTGAAAGTGTGAAGAAAGGAGTAGAACGCTAACGCCTTATATAGACTATGTTGGCAGAAGGAACGGTTTATGTCTTGATTATTGATTGGACTGCGTTTGGTATCCCCAAGAGAAGTTATGGCCTCCGCCGTTTCCCGCCTTGGAAGTTGAGAAGTAATCATGATTGAAAACTGATGCACGCACGTCTCAAATAGACGTTTTGAAAAAGGTGATGTCATCATTTAATGATGGTCATGGCTAAGGGAAGTGGAAACGTCAAGTCTAGGTTCAATGGGCTGCGAAGGGTAATCATGTCATGTGGTTACATTTATTAAAATCACTGTGACAAATAAAAATATATTTTGGGCAAATTTTAAGAATTGCTAAAATACTACTCATGACAACTGCAAAATTAGACGTGCGAAAGATAAAATTGCATATAGATTTTGGAGGAAGTTGGATTACAAAATAAACTAAGTACGAAATACAAGAAGAGTAATCTAAGGTCCAAAGTGGCTAATTAAAATCCTTGGGAAGGTTGTCTTTTATCTTCGAGTACTGGATCTCCCATAAGGACATATGACGTTCGATCAATGCCTGTTGTCTTTTCAGTTCTTCGATCTCTGGCACTAGCTTCTGTACCGTCTCGAAGTGTCGAATCCCCGACTGTGCCACTTCAGTTAATTCATCTTGATTGGTTTTTTGAATTTCTACCTGACGAGACTGGGCATCCTTTATCTTCCCTTTGAGTTGCTCAATTTCTTGTTTCCAGGCTTTGATATTCGCCTCACACTCTTCATATTCTCGCTGGTTCTTCGAACGATCGAGCTTAAGGGTGTCAGCCTTCTTCGTTGCATTGTTAGCAGCTTCCCATGAAGAACTGTGAGAATTCATTTTTGCTGTGAGTTGTCCGTCAATATCCCGTTTTCGAAGGAGATTAGATTGGAGTTGTTCAATCAGAGAACTCAATAAAACAATTACTTCTGAGACTTCCACTGGAACAAGAAGTAAGTCCACTTTTTTCAGAAGGTTGTTTAGACCATAATATTTGGTGGAATCCTTGCTGAGAGCTTCGACGAGGTTGGTTTCAAAGAACCTCTCCCTTATCTGATGAAGGGGTTTAGGAATATCATCCTTGTCACCAGCACCTGCCAAGACATCACTACAACGAGGAAGGGCTTTAAAAGCGCTTTTTATAGCCTTTAAAAGCGCTTAAAAGCGCTGTGAAAGCTGGCGCTGGCGTAGCTAACAAAAGCGCTTCTAAAAGCGCTCTGGTAGGCCCCCCCTATAAGAGCGCTTTTCTGGAAAAAGCGCTCTTGTAGGCCCCCCTTTAAGAGCGCTTTTCAGGAAAAAGCGCTCTGGTAGGCCCCCCTTTAAGTGCGCTTTTTCCAGAAAAGCGCTGTTATAGGCCCCCCTGTGAGAGTAAAAAATAAAAAAAAAATGCAACATACTAAAGCGCTTTTGGAAAAGCGCTCTTATAGGGTGGGCTTTAAGAGCGCTTTTTCCAGAAAAGCGCTCTTATAGCCCCCCCTATAAGAGCGCTTTTTACAAAAGCGCTTTAGTATGTTGCTTTTTTTTTATTTTTTTTTGCTTTTTTATTAATCTTTGGCAGCGCTTTTACAAAGAAGCGCTTTAGTAGGTGGGCCTTTAAGAGCGCTTTTCAAAAGCGCTTTCGTTGCTAAATGAGGTATTTTAATGTGCAGCCTGTAATTTAATCCTCCCAGTCGACCTGTAATATTTTCGACCTGTAATATGTTTTCAACCTGTAATATTTTCGACCTGTAATTTATTTTCGACGATATTATTTCAGCCATCAGTAAGACAATATATATATATATATATATATACTAATATAATACCATTATAATATCCAAAATTTTATATATACATCATTACAACATCAATAATATTATAGTTCAAATCGACACAAATCCTACATGAAAAAAGCGCTTAATATAAAATTGACACAACTCTTCTTTGATTTCTTCCAACTTAAGCTTCGGGTACGCAGCAGCACGAAATTCGTCAAGGTACTACAAAACAAAAACATAATATGAATGATACATTTAGTTAAATGTAATAAATTATATGAAATTATCTTAAGTTATAAATTCATACCGTGAGCGGAATCTCTAATTGATTTGCCTGAAGGATTTCTTTCATAAACCTCAATACAAAGTATCCGCAATCGTAACTGTTTCGCTGTTGCGGACACTACATAGAAAAACAAATAAGATTCTATAGTTGTGCATTGTTTTATCAAGTAGCATAAATATATTATAAGCAACATTGTGAAAAATAATGTACCTGCACTTGGATCCAAGTAATGTTGTTAGATTTAGTTCGGGATACCTGTGCGTCCCGTTGACTTCGGAACACTTGTATTGATCTAATTAACAAATATATAAAAGCATATGTTTAGATCAATCCCACAAATAAGTAAATATATATATAAATATACACGAATATATATTTAGAACGATCCCACTTACAAATCAACGATGTCCTTCATGGCCGGATAATTGGTCCATTCACCATTTACCGAATTCAGATAATACACGACTTCCCTTATAGGGTTGATAGCAAGCAGCAACCAGTGTGCTCTATAAATAAAAACAATAGGTTATATGAAAAATTTGCTATACACAAAAGAAACAGAGATTAGATGAACAAAGAATGAGAAACTAACCCTACTGGTCGGGTATTATACGCCCAAAGATGCAGACATTCTGTATTGCCGGTGGACATGAATCTATCGACTAATCGCTGTCTAACTGATTCCCGTTCCGAAGCAATTGCCATTCCGCTGCAGTGGGCGGAAGACACGAAACGGAATCTGTTAGACAACGGAGTCCCGCGCAACACTCTGTCATACAACAACCTTAAATAAAAACATAATAAACATTAGATTATTTTCATTGAAATGTGTAAATAAATTATATTGTGGGACTAATTAAATAATATATCGGATGAGTGAATATTACCGGATGTATGAGTGCATGTTAGTGACGCCTAGTTGATCATGCTTAAAAATCTCCTCCAAGTCATCAATTGTAATAAGTGACTTGAATTCAATACCGAAGACACTCTCATCCATAACGATTTCACGTAAAGCACCATCCTTCATATCGGACATATCAACCATTGTTGCGAGCGTCGACCGGTACCGAGGCACAAAAGCACCGCCTTTTTTTCCCGCTGGCTTCGGAGGACCAGTGGGTGGTACGGTACGAACTTGACCGCAAACTCAAGCAAGGACACGGCATTCGAAGCGGGTCTTCGGAGTGCTTAACCGCAAACTCAACGAATTCCCATACCCCTTTCTCGTACTGTTTCGATAATCGGTTTGAATTCATCCATGTCTTATCCATGTCTTAATTAAGCTAAACAAATGCTTCTTGGTTTCTCTATCAGGTACTAAGGAATTCTGTCAAGATAATAAATAGCTATCATCATAATAGAATACCTAATCAGAATACCCGATTTCTTAAAGAAGACATTACCTTATTTCAAGGTAATATAAGTCCACAAACCAAAAAATTGGTTGAGAGACACTAAATTGATATTAAATAGAACCATAAACAATAAACTATAAGCAGAAAATAACAAACTATAAGCAAGAAGAAAGGGATAGTAACCTGAATTAGACTTGATGTGGGAGATGGTAGGTTTGAATCGGCGTTGTACAAGTAGAAACCAGAGACTTCAAAGTAACTGTAAAATTAAACACACACACACACGATGCAGTTAAATACAAATATCATAAAAGTGAAGGAAGTATATGCAAACTGTAGCATATTCAACTATTTATTCAATACCATTATTAAGACCAAAAACTACCCTCTACAGAGGAATAAGAATATATTAGGATTCTAGTTCTACAAAACATTAGTTAGTGGTTGCATTTGTGAAAGCATTTATGAACTGCCTTCAAAATATATGGTTGTTGTGTCTCAATGTCTTCAAGTATTAATAAAAAGAGATAATACTAGTACTGCTAAGCCTCAAACTGAGACTTATCTATAATGAAACAGTGTGCAATTCTCATTAAAAAAACCCTATAAATAGTACCATAAAATATAATAGAAGTAGACAAATCTCACTTTCAATTTCAAAAAGTAAGAGTGGCTAAGCATAGATAGGATAAGGATGGCCACGGTTCAGTCAATAATATTTTATAAGAAGTTTAATTATCAAATACCACTAGGTGGAATAACTTAAACACGTACAGGAAGATGACTGACCAAAATTTATTAACTCAAATAAGTGCTTTTTATTTTATCAAATAAGTGATTTTTTAATAGTCACTAAATCACGAAAGTAACGAGAATTAACATATCTTTTCCATGCATGCATGCTTTGAATTAATAAGAATGTTATTCTATCGTTAATTTCAAAGGATACTATTAAATCTTAATAATCAATAAGATAGCACTCAAAATATCTTCACTAATTTGTCGGTGTCGTGTTGTATTTACACACAACATAACCTACAATCACTCAAATTATCTTCACTCTTTTATGAATATATTTCAACAAGAATCCAATTTCCAAACCAAATATAATCCGGGAATTTTCAAAAAAGAGTCATTAAAATGCAATCCTATCAATTACTATTTCTCTTCCCTAAATGCACCTGGACATGTTATAATATCATCAAGTGTAACAAGAAAATTAGTAAGTAAGCGTCCGGTTCATTCACCATAGATGCATGTTTCGGCATAACCGATCCGGTTGTCATATTTCGGCATGATATCTCAACTTCACCACTCAATCGACACTAGTAAAAATAACTATAATGTTTCAGCTTAATTGAAAATGATTAAAACCTAAGCAGTATGAATAAGAAGTATGAAGAGAACACTAGAATACAGAATCCTCTCTCAGCATATTCAAAAACCTAAGCAGTATGAATAAGAAGCAGAAGAGAACACTAGAATACAGAATGATATGAACCAGATGATTCAATATGAATAAGAAGCAGAAGAGACAACATAGAAATTACCTAAAGGGATGCAGCAAACCAGAGGCGGAGGGAGAACGGAGAACGGCACTGAAGCGGCGGAGACGGCACTGCACTGAAGCGGCGGAGACGGCTGAAGGTCGTGGCAGGTCGTGGCGGAGGTCGTGGCGGAGGATTGAAATTGATTTAGGGAAGAAATTGATTTAGGGATTCTGTGTTATGTCGCGAAGGAGAAGAAGAGATACTGAGAAATATTGGGGCAAGTTTAATTTGTTCTATTTTAAAACACCTACGAGGGCGCTTTTGAGAAGCGCTTTAGAAGGACCCCCTATGCCAGCGCTTTTTAGGAGAAAAACGCTTTCGTATCCTACCCCTATAGCAGCGCTTTAGAAAGCGCTTTCGTAGCCCATTCTGTAAGAGCGCTTCTAAAAAGCGCTGTCATACCCACCCCCTTTAAGAGCGCTTTTAGAAAGCGCTTTCATACCCCCCCCTATAAGAGCGCTTTTGAAAAGCGCTTTCATTACCCCCCCTTTAAGAGCGCTTTTTTAGCGTGTTTTTTTATTTTGTTTTTAGTGCAACCTATAACAGCGCTTTTTACTAGAAGCGCTTTAGTAGGGGTGCTGCAAAAACTTAAATTTGGCGTAGTGAATGTTTTTTCTATTATTATTTTTCAATAATTCATTTTACCATTTAGTTTTTTCTTTTTCAGTGATTACATTATTATTAAAAAATATAATTATTTATCACGGACTAATATGTACTCTATATAATTAATCAATAATCATGTAATTTTTTTTTAACGTTTCACTATTATCCCACCTCTGCTATATATTTCTTCATGCTAGCATAAGAATTAAACTTTTGAATATTAGGTTGAGACTATTTTAAGGTCATATCTTCATCTTCATTTTCTCTTATATTTAATTTTCATTTCATTAAAAAAATCACATTATATCATAATAAAACTACGGTAATATTCTTTTCATCTTACTCACATGCTTTTCCCTTTTTCAATCTATGTTTTACTTATTTTCTTATAATTGATATTTTTTATATTAAAAATATAATTAACAAGTTATTAAGAGCAAATTATACAAACTTACCCGTGCATCGCACGGGCAAACTACTAGTCTTTCTAAATATAATAGATCACTAACCCTATTAAAAAACTATTGTTTTAGAAACAAATTAATTAATAATTACTGAACATACATCTCAATCTTATTATATGAATTTAACAAATGAATAGAGCAATCAATAATCAATGTAACAAATTAAGAATCACAGTAAGAACTACTAATAGACAATTCAAATATGCATGTAAAAATCTTAAAAATGAGCAAAATTCATAAAATTTTATTTGCAACAAAATAATTGAACAAATATTTTTGTTTATTAAAATAAAAAAGGTATTGTGGTGATAGTGACCCGTGAAAATAGTGATATATTTGATTTTATTCTTAGAGTTATTTATGTATACTAATTACATTTAAATAATCATACAAAAAGAGAGAAAAAAAAGGTTCGTGAATGGAGAAAGGAAATTTGAAATTTGAAATTAGCGGGGGGAAAATACTTCAATGATATTGGAAAAGTGAGTTAAAGAAATAGGGAAGATGAGAGAAAGAGGAACCAAAGAGAGTGAAAGAGAAAAAGCTTTTTAAAAATATTAAGTGTTATTTGGATGAAATTATGCATTTAATTAGTTAGTACTATTTTTATTTAGTCAATTACCAAAAAGAATATCTTGTAGAGTAAATGAAACTTGAATTAAAAAATATATTAGATAGATCATTTGCATCTACCATTCAATAGATAGATAGTTGAAATATTTATTAGTATTATGTTATTAACTCATTTTTATTATATTTAATTCGTCGTTAAAAGAAAACTCATCCATTCTACGTGTACTAACAAACATCTTCATTTTTTTTTTCTCACAAACTACACTACACAGAGCTAGGCATCAAAATAAAAAATTGAATAATATAAAATTAACAACAAACTTGTTTATTGAAGAAGAACAATTGATGATCAGTCACATGTATACGCACAAGTTTGAACCTGCAGCATACCGTTTATTCACCATTTTAGATTCCAACATCTAGACTACACAGGACAAAAGAAAATCTCAATAATGGAAGACATAAACATTATACTCGACAACAGCTTCTAACTCAGTTAAAGAATGAGTAGACGCCTGAGCATATCCACTCGCAAATCTAAACAACCCACTCCCACCCACCACCGGCATCTCCCTCACGGCGGACTCCACCGTATTCCTTCCCAAAACACTCAGACTACTCCCATTATACTTCCCTCGAATGAAACCAAAGTTAAGCACCATCAGTAACCCCAACTCACTCTGCGACGCTGAAGCGTAGATTCCTTGAGCTCTTCCCACGATTTCAGAACCCGACTCCGGTGAAACCGTTAACGGGTCGTCCATTATCATTACGGAGCCGAATCCCGTTGGAGAGTGGTTGGTGGATGGAGAGGAAGCGACGCGGAAGGCGGTTTGGTTTTTCCCACCGATGATGTCGTGGAAGTAGAAGCGGAGGTGGGATAGTTTTTGGGGTTTGTCGAGGCCGAGTTTTGTTGGGGAGATGGGTTGGACGAAAGAGTGGGTTTTGGGTATGGAGATGGTGGTGAGGAAGATGAAGGAGATGATGAGGGATAAGTGAAGGGATTTTTTTGTGAAGTGGCTTTTGGCCATGATTGTTGTGATTTGAGGTGTGTGGCTTTAGGTGCTCACACAAGTGTGACTATATATTGATGTATTACGGACATAAGAGAATAGAGGTTGGAAATTGAAATCATCTTTTTGCCAAATTGGTGAGCCCACAACTTTATTCCATTCCTCCTAGTTAATACTACTATTTTATTCTTTTTTATTTTATAAGTATCACTTTAATCTTGTATAAAAAGGTGATTAATTCATTTCACAATAGAGATTTTTTCTCTTAACACAAATTAAAAGCATTATAATGTGATAGGCAAAATAAAAGCATTTGTATGTTTGTGTTTGTTGTGTTTTTTACAGGAATTTAATTAATGCGATTACAAAAGTTTTAACACGGTTCACTTGTGTGCGAGATAGTTTTGAAAATTTTAATTGTCAGCTAACTTAAAATTAAATTATTTAAATATAAATGAACTGGTGAATTTAAAAAATTTAAATATAAAATAATATTGTAGCTAGGTTATATCTCTTATAGTGTTTGCCTAACGATTGTATTGTATCATATTCATATTTGATTCACTGTGTTCCAATTCCTAAAAAGTTCTCTTGCTATCATCCAACCATTTTTTCAACTCCGCATGTGCAGATTTAACTTTGTTGGTTGTTGTGCAACCCAAATGTCTAACATGGTCCGTCCAAGCGCATACAACTTTCTCTTTCACCTTTTCAAAGATAATAGATTCAATGTATTTCAGAAAATCGGGATATGCGACACACAATGTCCTGAAGTGTACCACATTTTCCATATATAACTCTTCGGAACATGAATTCAAAATATCCGCCCATGCACACATATCTTCTCGACCATAACACTGAGTTTGATGATGTTTCAGTCTTCTTTTTTTCTTTGGTGTCAACTGCGAGTTTGAGCTTAGATCTCATATTTTTTGTTATATGATACCGACAAAGTAATGCGGTTGATGTCAGAAAGACGGTACCAGCCGCATTCATAATGGCATTATCCAGGTCGGTAACAATGACACTAGGCATATTGTGTGGATCAACCAACAAAGTCTTGCATATTCCCAATGCCCATGTAACGTTATATTCTTTCTCACATTCCAGAAAAGCGAATCCAACTGAAAATATCTTGTCCGTAGAGGTCACACCAATAATTTTTAGAAGCAAAAGCCTATACTTGTTAGCCTTGTACGTCGAATCAATTATAAGGACGATTGGAAATGTGTTGAACAACTTGATACTTTCTGGATGAGTCCAAAATATGTGACGAATAGTAATGTTGTCCTCACAAGCTCTGTACCTTAAATCATATTGGTTATCGTCCAAAAGTTTCAAAAGTTGTTGCATTTTCGACCTCAGACTTTTTTCGTGATGCTCAGTTTATAACATTCATTGTATATCTGTGTGATATTTGAAACACTTATGGTCTTTTTCGTTTCAAATCGGCAAGTATGTTTTTCGGCCCAACTTTGATTATCGATAACTCCGAAATAGATTCCTTCTCTTCAGGATTAAGCTGACACACAATTGGATGCCCTTGTAGCTTGGTTTCCAATGCATGATTATAAATACCGCAAATGACACTAAAACGCCACAAACCATCAACCTTACAAGAAGATACACATACTTTAAAAGGACAAATATTTTCTCGATCCTGTGTCATCATGTTTTAACTTTCAAATTTTTGGAACATATTTCCCACCTCTCTCGCATGTCATCACGACAAATGTTTGCCTTCTACTAGTGTCATTATCAGACCTTGTTATCACAACGCCAAAGCCAAGTTTACTAGCTTCAATCCGGATTCACTAAAGCAAATGTTGACGAGAAGCGAAAGTCATTTCATTTGTAAATTTTTGTCGAACATCTATCGCTACGACAATCGTTTTAACATCGTCAATCACCTCATTTGGCTTAGCCTCTTCATTGACCTCCTCTGGAACATTTACACAATCTCTGAAAATGTTGTCGGGGTGCACTGTAACGCTCCGAATAATTCGATTAATTATCTAATTAATTGTTTTTTTAAATAGTGGATGATTTATGAAGTGAATGTGAAACATCAAACTTTAAATAATCTTATTGGAATTTAATTATTTAATTACCGGTGTGTTTACTGTGATTTCCGGTAAACAACCGCTAGTCCTCTAAACTATGAATATACTTTGGTTACTCGCAGGATCGACTAGATTGATCCTAGGACATGTGTCGAAAAGTTATCTTTTATGATGATTAGATTCATACTTTATGAGTTTTGGTTTTTTTAACGAAATGATCCTAATCTATGACTGATTATAAAGTAAAACTAGATACAATGCAACGAAAGAAATTGCAAAGAGTAAATCGAAATGATTAAACAATAAACATAAATGGCTTCGACAAAAATATAAAGGAATTAAACTGTAAATGTAAAGGATTCGACAAGAAAGTAAATGAATTTAAAAGACTTTGTTCTTATAAAAGGAAGACAAATATTGAAAAGGTAATGGTGTTACACGTATAGTTCTCAACGAAAACTCTTTCTCTAACACTTGGTACTTGAGTGATTTGTGAGTAATTTGTACAAAATAAACACCCTTGGATCCTACCACTAAGACCATTATTTATACTAATTCGACCCTAACGGTCCTACTCTAACGAAATGCCACGTTGCTCGCTTGCATGCGCTTCGAATTCCCGGGGCTCCACATGTCCTCCTTGATTCAAACGAAACTTTTTGAATTTCAAATCTTCCCGCTCGAACCTTCTTCGACTCGCAGCAACGTGTCTTTTACGAAAATACATCAAAATATCCTAAGTTTCTTTAGCCCTTAGGTTTCGAAGGCCACCCATTCAAATTTAGCTTCGATTTAGGAAACCTTCATGATATATAACCATCTCAAAAATAGCCATTCAAAGTCATTCTTTCTTCGAGACTTATATCTTCAAAGAACATCAATATTATTCGAAATCTCCAACTAACAAATTTCCCCCAATAAATGCCTGTTTCGAAAGATAAGTAGAAATGGGCATTTCTTGATACTTTGAGATTTCGATTTCTCAAAACCTTTGAGTTCCAATATTCTGAATAACATCATAATCATTTATGACCTTTCTTTCAATTAACCGAATTAAAATAGAACATTGAAGGGTTCTTCTTAATCCTTTAAATAAAGGGTTTCACCGTTTACGATACCTTCTTTTTTCCTCACAATCGCTTTCTCTACTAGCATCTTCAAACGCAGAAACAAAAAACCCTTTTTTACTATTTCTTCATCTTCTAAAGAAATTCATTTATGGCTTCATCAACCGATCACGAGCGAACAATGAAAATCGTAGACGCCTCTCAACCCGTTCATCAGATTCAACATCCTTCACATGTGGGGAATCAACAATACATCCTAGAACCACATCTGGAGGAAACCCGCGCCATTTACGCCTCTTAGGTAATTATCCCTTTCACGATTTCTGGAAAAACTCATGCTTTCATGGGTCCTTTACCTGGTCGTGATACTCATCTTCAAAATAAATTCTTTCCTGCTTAATATAAGACTAGGCCTCTAGTTAGTAGAAATAAGATAGATGATGAGGGCAAGCCACTCCTTGCTGAAAACACTGCCGCTGAAGGTTCTTCGACTAAGACTTTTGTAGTTCAAGAAGCCATTAGGTTAGAATATATGACCAATATCCTTGGGGTCTTTAGGGCAATTCCCTTAGCAAAAGATCTTGACTTATATTATGCTTGGTTGGCTAAAGTTGAAGCCAAAAAAGCCTCATTTTGGAAAGAATTAGGGATTTATGATTTGATCCAGTTATCAAAAAATGGTTTAGAATATAACCAAACCATGTTGGTGGTGTCCATGTATTTCTGGGATGTTTCTCACAATACCTTTCATCTCCCATGTGGGATGGTTACCCCAACTCTCTTCGATATAGCTGTTGTCACAGGGCTTCGACCAACGGGGGATAATTTCGACCCCAACTATATGAATATCGATACCATAAAATTTGGTGAGATTAAAGCTACTTATACTGTGTTTACTATAAAACACCATGACAAAACAAACGATGAAGTCTCGGACGAAGAACATATTGCGTTCTTGGCGCTCTGGCTCTCGAGATGTGTCTTCTGTTCAAGGTCTCTTCAAGTAGCTAAGAGATATCTCTGTATGGCCAATCAACTTAATGCCGGGAAGAAATTGAATTTGAGCCAACTGATTCTGGGGTATCTCTATGAAAGTCTTGGCGAATCCGTAGACTTCTTGAAGGCATATGAAACTAGGACTTCCCTGCTTTTTGCTGGGCCTTTTTGGTTATTACAGCTATGGCTTAATGCCACCTTCGAAGCTTTTCTCCCAAAGAAAGATGTAGTTGATGAAGAAGACGTAACTATTCAGAACCGAACAGTCGAAGGAACAAGACTTGCTTACTTAACTCCCCTAGAAGAAGAAGGTCAACTGCCTGAGGCATTTCGAGCATATATAATGATGTTTGCTAAGCGCTACAATTTTAGTCACTCAATGGCTCCATTTTTAAAAAGGGAGGTAGGCCCTGAGTGGTTCAGACGAAAGTTTCCTGCTTCCTCCCTGGATCAACAAGCTGAATCGATGACTATTTGGGAAGCTTTCTTAACTCCTAAGATGTTGTATCATCGATTGCGAATCACAAAGAGCCATTATGGTCTTCTCAGTTATCAACCCAATCTAGTGTCGAGACAATTTGGGGTTGTCCAACTTAAACCCAAATGTATGTATGACAAAAGGAGTCATATGTGTCTGCATACCGTGCATTCGACTGAGGAAAACTTTGCATCCAAGATCTCCAGATACATTGGCGTTACAACCTTCACTCCTATCTCTTTCAAACCCACATTCTAATCCACCATGGAGTTTCATCAGTGGTGGGCCGAATATTATGACAATCAGATCTTCAACGTTACAGGTCTTTCACACAAACTGACTGAGGCTTTTGCTGCCGTGCAGGAGCGCTTTCAGAAAGGTACTTCGACGCATATTAAAGAAATCCAAGCTTTTCAAAAATTCTTTGAAACTATCTATAGGCCCAATGATCTAAGTCGGACCGTTCATGAAGCAGCGATTACTTTACGCGAAAAGTTTTCTAACAAATTGGATAAGTTGAAATTGCCCACGTATGTTCGTGCTGACGAATGTTATGAAGTGGCTTTCAAACTATATCCTCCCAAGTTTCCTCCACTACCCAGCGCTGACTTTGGTGTGGCTCTAAGCCCTCCTTTCCCAAACTGGTTTGTGTGTGGGAATGTCCCCAAAATTCTTCGTAAACAATCTAAAAAACGTGTTGAACGAGTGGTTCCGACTAAGCATGCCTTGGATAATTTCATAAAAAAACAAAATAAAATATTAAAAAAAAAGGAAAAAAGTAGACTTACCCATAAAAATATGAATCAAAGTTTACCTACCTATTCATAAAGTTATTTATACATTTTAATAATTGCAACTTAAATTATTTAAATAAATTAAAATTGTAGCAGTCACCATTAAGTCACTCGAAACAAGTTTTAACAACTTGCTCATTAGTCATTAGCATACTATTTCATTGTTAAATCAAAAGTTAAAATTCTAAAAGTATTTTGTCATAAAAAATCTCAAAAATATATATATTATTTTTTTAATGATTCATTGTCATTTAGTACTAGATAGTGACTATTAATTTTCTTATAAAAAGAATAGTGACAACTCTTCCTCGTATAAGCAAAAAGATGCATCAGCTCCACCCAACATCCAATGATCCAACCTCTAGCCATTTTTAAAAATTTGTTGGATATCTTACTAGGAGTAATCTCACTAACTTCCATCCACGTTTGTCGTTTAAACTTTCTTTTAGTCATATTAATTGAAGTAATCTTATTAATTAAAGTTAGTTAATTAAAGTTGTTAAGTTTTTTAGGAAATTTTTAACACTAAAACTAAGATTGTTTTAGTCATTTTTTATATTTATTTTATTTTACTTTATTTATTATTTAATTTAATAAAAACTAATTATTTTCCACTAATTTTCCACTAACTTTTTAAAGAAACTTCTATGAAATATCTTAATATTGTTGTGCACATCATTGTAATTTAATAATTGTATGATACTCTTTCAAAATTGTATGAATATGTATTCTTATTTAAAGTAGTAAACGGTATAAATAATCTCATTTTTATTATATGATAATTATTAAGAATTAATATGAGTGAAAAAAATTGTAAAAACAACATTAGAGTTTGAAAATGACACATTACTAAATATTTTTTTATCCATGTATCAATATATTAAATTTTTAGTTATCATGAATTTTTTTAATGTGTATATTGTTGTTTTTTATTGTTTTTTTTTAATGTATATTTTTAGTTATCATGAATTTTTTATTTTTTAATGTGTATACTTATTGTTTTTTTAATTATATAATTTTTGACAATACTCATCAACAATATCGACCAATACTTAACAAGGCATGTCAAGAGAGTCCACAATTAACTCTAAAACATATTAACGATTCTAAATTCAACTCAATAGCAATAACACAACAACTCAATTCAACTCTAAGCAAATCAAACTCAATCATTTCATAAGTATACCCAACTCCATTAAGTGTTCGAGGGTTTCCCCAAAAACCCATTAGAGTACCATTGACAAGGGTTACTCAAAACCTCACTCTAAACTATAAAATTTGCCAACATTGTAAATTGCAAGGTTTTCCTAATAACCCTCACCTCCAACTCTAAAGTAGATAATTCGATATGAATTAAGATTTTTCCCATAACTTTATTGGCAAACTTAAACAAATAAAAATATGACTCAAACTCATTTTTAAAGAGTCATATACGTTCAACTCTAGCTTTAAATGTGTCAAAAAATTCTATATAAATCAAAATATGACTCTAAACTCATAAAAATAGTAGTGAACATTCACTGAACTCAAATCTATTCGAAAATCGTCGAATTGGTTTGCGAAACCTGCTATCGCCAAACCGCAGATCAACCCCCAACCACTGCGCCGCCACCAAACATCACGTTGAGTCCTATCCCGCCTGCCACCGCTGACCACGCCTTCGCATCACCGCACCCTTACAGCCTCGCACACTCTTGCGCCTTTGCAGCCTCGCGTCATATGCATTAGTTGACCACAATTACAGTCATTGTGTCGCGGCTCCGCGTCGCCGTCGATCATGAGGTGCTTCCTAACGCCGCCTCTGATATAGCGTCGCTTCCCCCTCTTACTTGATTCGATTTTTGATTTTTCAGCATTTGGGATTTTTCTAACTTTTTTCTAAGTTTTATGGTTTATCTGATTTTCTGCCTAATCGATCCTTACAGTCCCAAGAATATAGAAAATCGGCCATGGTTAATAGAACTCAAAAAGACAAACATACAAATTTATATATACTCGCCTTATCCTAAGGCACAACCATTATTCATTCAATCAATTCCTCCTTATCAAAAGGCATCAACAAGGTTACCACAACAAGGTCAATGATGATCGAGTAAAAACAGTTGAAATAATATCACAACAATCGCCTCAAAAGGTTTTCGCTAAACCTTCTTTGGCCACATGCATAAACATCGATAATCAAGAAGAAGAAGAATAAATGAGGGTAAGTATCCCTCACTATCCGACTGCCTAAACATCCAAATGTTAATAGTTTCCCTACCTCAAATTTGCATATTGGTGAAGCTTTTGACCTTTAGGATTTTCTCTATGTCCCTTCCAAACAATCGCTATAGGTTTTTCACCCTTTTTGCCTCTTTCCCAAAACTTTCACGGTCTCACTAAAGTTTCCCCTCAAAACTATTTATTTATACAAAAATCTAATTTATTCTAATTAATCAAAATCTACTCTCGCCCCTCAATTACCTTCACACCCCTACTATTTTCTATTTTCTTTCAATATCTATAATTTCTATTATTTTATGTTAAGTCAAATGTTACTCTAATTTAATTAAATCAACACAACTTTTTAATTTATTTAATTAAGTCAACCATCCTAATAAATTAATTACATATAATTAATTAATTAATTAAAACACTTAATTGTTTATTTAAAATACTCCAACACCCAAATAAAATAATTAAAAATAAAAATAATTTTAAAATAATATTAAAATTATTAAAAATTAATTGAGGTGTTACACAAGGGACTCTCTTATCCTCAATAAGGACCAGAGACTTGCTATGGCCCTCGACTTTTCCACTAAATTAGAAAATTGGATGACACCTTGATCCTTTATTAGATGTTGAGTCATAATCTATTCTCTTAAGATATCAATACGATGGACAAATTTGCCGAATACTTCATTGTTCCAAACTTTTAGAACAACTTTTTAGTGATTTGAGGCTCTCTTATACAAACAGAGGTCTTCCAACATACTAAAATATAATTCAACCAAGTAAAGCGGACCACATCTTTAAGATTCTTAGGAGAAAACTAATGATTATTAAATATGAACGGTTTGGGACCCTAAAGCTTATTAGCATAGTGAATAATGATGAGGGGAATGATTAGAGATATCTCGAGGAAGTACCCGCTACGAATATTATCCCCATTTCTCACACCAAGCATCAAACACAAGAATTTTATCAAGCATACTGACTGTTCCTTCATTTTGTTTGAACTAGGTAAAGCTTCTACCTAATAGGGGAAGATGAATGAGATCCATTTGGGAAATGAAATTAGAGAACCCACGACACTTAGTTGAGCTAATGTGACGAGAGAGACCATCCTTGCCAATTCACTCAGCGGGAGATCAAACAAAATTGAAGTCACATAGAACACACTAAACATCACCCTCAAATTCTCCTCTACGCATAAGGATATCATTCTACATGTCCCTTTTATCAGACAATGAACACTTAGAATACACATTAACAATAAACATGTGGATTTTGAGATCCCACACTCGAGGCATACCTTAAGAAAACTAACCCTAGTAAGGAGAAGATAAATGTCCTTTTTGAGCTACACCAAATAGATAACGAACCACCAATATTGCCTATGGCAGGAATAAAACTCCATTCACAAAACAAATTCCCTCAAATATAATGAACCCGAGAATTCGACACCTCACTAAGCTTAGTCTCTTAGATAGAAATGAAGTATAAGGAATTTGATAGATTAACTCGTTAATCTTAGGATTCTTGAGTTTATTCCCAAGACCTCTAACATTAAAGGATCCAATCAATATCTAGCTTGTCTCCTAGAATATCTTACAACCTTTTGGTCACGATTTATCGCTTCTAACTCAACTAACCTATAAGTTTCTTCCTCATCACTTAGTTTGGAAGAACAACCCAATTATTTATCTAATCTCACTAGATTTAGAGAAATTGTCTTATCAAAGGTCTTAGTGGTTTCATAAATCCCAGAAGGCAACATAAGAGGACGTTCCAAAGGAGTATCCCACGAAAGAGGAGTATCACTAAGAATGACATAGCCATAAGAACACTATCATGCAAACAAAAGCCAATAGAAGCACCTGGTGTAGAAAACCAAGACGATTAGATGGACTAACCATACCTGAAATTAATTTAGGTGTGGAGTACACATGAATTAACTGCTCCGAAATAGATTCAGCACCTAAGTTTAGCGTTAGAGAAAATAGTGATGGAGAAATGGAGCGAACAACCATAACCAACAGAGAAAAGTTGAACTCTCTACCACTAAAAAAGGAAACCAAAATAGTGGAAGCTTCCAAAAAAGTAGCAATAATACCGAAAGAATAAAAACCACCACATACGTTCAAAACTTAAAACGGAGACTAGGGAGAGATATGAAAACCATCTAATCCCAAAGCAGGAACAAGAGATACCGGAGATAGGGAAATTGAAATGTTGAAAAAGGGTGCCAACATGAAACCCTAGGGGTGAAAATATGAAAGCTGAAAAGATCTACACTGTCCCCCTTCCTTAATTTCACATAAACTGCTACAAGCATTGTTTGGGCTTAGTACCACAACCCAAATCAAAGGCCCAACCCAAAATGAGAGAATGATGAGGGATAAAGACTTGGCCAGTAGATAACGTGGCACACTACAATTTCCTGAAAGAGAAAAACATCATAATTTTAGTTGACTAAATTAACACATTTTCTTCTATTAAATGGGCAAAGAAAAATATAGAATTTTAAAATGAAAGATCAAAACTAAAAAAATGAGATCAACAATGCATTGAAGTCTTATATTAACTTGCTTAAAACTAACATAAAGATCAAATTTACTTAGGGTGTTCAAATCAAAATCAAAATCAAAACAGATTCAAATAAATCATTTGAAAATCAATCCAAACCAAAACAACCAAATCACAAATGATTTTATTTTTGGATCAAATAAAATTTTCTCTCAAAATGGACCTATTCCGCACTGCAAACACCCCTAAATTTACCACAATTTTGAAAACCAAAAGCAAAGGCAAATTTAAGGTTCAAAACATTAATAAAACAAGAGTCTAGAATGATACAAATGCAAAATTTTAGTCACAATTATGATTATTTTCTCTAAAAACAGCCCAAACAAAAGCCCACCAACATATAATTAGGTACTTAGAATAGCCCATTCTCTAATTAGGGGCCACAAAAAAAACATTTTCAAGAATCAATAAATAAATAAATAAAATAAATAAAAATCTAATTTCCAATCTTCAAAAGCGTCGAAGAAAAGAGGAAGAAGAGGGAAAGCCAAAACCAAAACCGAAAATACACAAACAAAATTAGAGCGAGCGCATTACAAATACTCTTCACAGCCTCAAAAATAAAAGAGAAAAAACGAAGCATAAACCATCACTCCCTTCTTCTTCTAGTTCATCTTCCGCTCAAGCATAAAACCCTAGTAATCTCATTTCTCTCCTTCTAGAACCTTCAATCCAAGATCCATCACCTTGCGGTTACTCTCGCGGTTGCTCCGGTCAAGTGAATGTGTGATCCCTCTGGTATCCACATTCGGTTACAGTGCCGCCGTGATTCACCACCGTCGCCGTCGTAAAGAAACTGTTACTCAACAATGCTGGCGGTGGTGCGACTGCACCTTCCTTCCGATATTCCCATTGTTGGCATCGAACTCACGCCGTATGTTCTTATTCGCCGCCTTGATTCAACTGTTACCGCCGATGATATTCCTGAAAGCTCCCCTGTAGACGGCCATTTCTTGCGCTACAAGTGGTTCGTTTTTTCCCTCTCTTTCTTGTTCATCCAAAATTCAAACTGTTCTTCCAAGAATTGTTGTTAACATGCTCCTTAAGTGATGCTCATTGATATACTTCATTCAATTTTTCGTTCTTTCTTTTGTTTTTATGCGGTTTGCTTAATGTTGAAGTTGCGATAGGTATTGTTCAATTTTGTGTATTTAGTGTTGCTATTAGTTTTTTTTTTTGGTGTTAGACCTATGGTTCTTGTGTAATCCAGAATTTCGCAAGGCTAATCAAGAATTGCTCATCCAATATTCAAATTCGGATTTGTTCTAGTTTAATCCTTATCTGTTACATTTCTATGATTTACGGATTGTTGTATATGGTATTGGATTAGATTTTTTTTTGAAGTTTTGAAGCTAATTGAAAATTGGAGGAAGTATATTGTAGTTAATAATGTGCGTCTGTGGTAGTTTGTTGCTAGAAGTAATCTTTTCTGACTGTATCATTTTGGTCGCTTTTTAGGCAGTCGGATAAAATAGAATGCTGATGAATACATATCTCTGCATTTTATGTTTTAGGGATTACAGCGTATAATTATAGTTTGCGTTCTCATGTTGATAGTTCTTTTGTGCCTCCTATAATGTCATGGTGTATTTGCATGCAATCAAATGGTTGAGTGGAGACAGATATCAGTTCGGTAATATGCATGAGATGGACTAGTTTTGAGATGTGAAAAGCCGCTTGTTGATGATAGGTTCTGCTTGTAATGATTTTATATTAGGATGAAATTTCTATGTATTGATATGTTTTTTGTGTTTTTGGTTACTTGGTATGTTTTGGATTATTTTTATTTTTATTTTTCACTTGTGAGTGATGATGCACTATTAAGAAAGATCGTGAGATTAACGAGTTGGATAGAAATATGGTCTTTGATCGAACATTATGGTGTCATTTGATCCATGTAGCCGACCAACACTTAGTGGTATAAGGCTTGGTTGTTGTTGATGTGAATGATGCACATATTTGTTAGGTCATGGTTTAGGTGAGTTAGTAAGTTGATCCCAAATATTCTGCAACTTTGTACTTTTCTATTGATATGATGTAGTAGCTGGGCTTTTCTATTTTAACACCACATCTTTTGACCCTTATCTGTGGCAGGTATCGTGTACAAAGTGATAAAAATGTTGCTGTATGTAGCATACATCCATCTGAGCCGGCCAAATTACAGTGTCTAGCCTGTCTTAAGCCCAATATACCTGTTGCTAAAAGTTACCACTGCACCCAAAAGTGTTTTTCAGATGCATGGCCGCACCATCGTACCATACATGAGCGTGCTGCAAATGCATTTAATGGAAATCAGAAGGGCGGATTTGGGCATTTTAATAATTCTGTTTCAAGTGCTAACTTGACAATTGGATATACACCTCCTATGTATCCGGCAGGTATCAAACATGGCGATGAAACTTGGTTCGAAGTTGGACGATCTAAGACTTATACCCCAACTGCTGATGACATTGGTCATGTTCTTAAGTTTGAATGTTCTATAGCTAGTGCAGTGACAAAATTACGTGTGGGGCAACCTAACACTTTATTAACTAATCGGGTCATTACTGCTCCTTCACCTACTCCGCGTCAGCTGATACATGTTGATGGGACGGGGCATTTAGATCTAGATAGGCGGGGAAGTTTTACTGTTATGTCATACAAGGTATTGTCCGAGACATCTGCCTCAAATGATCTGTATAATTACTGCCCTCCATGGGCACTTTCTTGGCCATATCGCAGGCAAAATTTATTACGGGAAATTGTTGGTTATCGTGCAGACATTATTTGCCTTCAGGAGGTACATTAACATGTTCTTGGTTATGGTTTTGGTGTTGTATTGATATTCTTATTTATTTCACTTTTTTTTTACTCGTCTTCCCAGTTTAATTCCTGTTTGTTTTGATGAACACTTGATTATGGAATTAGTTATGCCAAAATATCTGCCTATTCTATTATACCGAAACTTGTATTGCTATAGATATAGATGATTAGAATGCTCTTACGGATTGCATAAATTACAATAAACATTACTATAATTTCCATGCATGTGAATGTGTGTTATCTTTTCTTTTTTGATGATGGGTGGGGCGGGGAGATGGGAGTTTGAGTTAGAATTCTTTATTTTCTTATGACATATAGTTCATAATCCAGTCCCTTAGAAGCGCATGACAACATTATGTAGAAGATAATTGCTTATGTAGAAGATAACAGATAACCTTTTTTTCTCCAGGTTCAAAATGACCATTATGATGATTTTTTTTCCCCTGAGTTAGAAAAACATGGCTATTACGGAATTTTCAAGAGAAAAACAACCGAGGTGACTGCAATACTCTGATCCCCCGTGGTCCTAAATCTTCATATTTTTAAAGTTAACCTGTTTATTTCGGGCTTCCAGGTACCCGGTGGGAAAACAATCGATGGTTGTGCTACATTTTACCGTAGAGACAAATTTGCCCACGTGAAGAAATATGAGGTTGGAAATTGGGTTTTATTTACTGTTAGTTCAGCTCTATTTGTACAGACATTAGAACCATGTATGCTTGCACGCAGGTTGAGTTCAATAAGGCTGCACACTCTTTAGCAGAAGCTGTGATTCCAACCACTCAGAAGAAAATTGCCTTGAATCGACTGGTCAAGGTGGCTTATTTCCCCAAAATTACATTTCAGTTCTGCTTTTCTGTGCTAAAATTATAGTCTTGTGACTGATGCTTACCAAAATTTCATTGTATTCTTAGGATAATGTTGCACTAATAGTGGTTCTAGAAATGAAAGTTAACAATCAAATAGTTGATAATCTTGCGAAAAAACAACTTATTTGTGTGGTAAGTTACTCTTTTATGTTGCTATAATTTTTACAGTTGTTTTATGTCTTAATGGTTTCGCGTTTTATAGTTAGCATTTTATTTTCATTGTTTTTTGTTTGTTTTTCAGTAGTATCAGATTGTAATTGCAATGCTTGTTGAATATTTTTACCAAAAGGATAATCTAGTGGCTTGCTTCATGGGTGTTGATTATTTATTAATTATCTATTGTCAGTAAGAGTGACCGTTGCCATGTCTTAGGTAGTAAGATTTTTCTCTGGTGGTGACTAATGTGGTGGTGTGCTGTCTTATTTTGCTGATGGTTGTTAGTCATGTATGAAATCTTTATGTAGTACTGGTCCTAAGGTGCTTTTTACCCCCTCTTATTTGCTCAACTATCTCATTCAAAGGACCGTGTTAGATGTCTGGTTTCAGAGATTAATTTTTAACCAAATTTGATATTCCTCTAGTATATTGTTTTTCATACCTTTTAGCCCCCCTTTTCAGAATTAGGCCATTTTTTTGTAGTAGTTATAGCATTAACTTGTATATTGCTTGTGTGGACTTAGGCAAATACACATGTGCATGTCCAGCAAGATTTAAAAGATGTCAAACTTTGGCAGGTAAGCTATTTTTTTGGTTTGTTCATGCTTTGCAGTCACATTTGAAAGTAGCATCTACTAATTTTCTCCCCTTCCGCTAGGTGCATACTCTCTTAAAAGGGTTGGAAAAAATAGCTGCAAGTGCAGACATTCCAATAATGGTTTGTGGAGACTTTAATTCGGTTCCAGGAAGGTATGGTGAATCTTTTAATTTTTTTTTATTTTTTATATTATTTAGCGAGTTATTTATTTGTTTATATAAAAAAGTTATTCTTAATTTTGTTGCAGTGCTCCTCATGAACTTCTTGCAGTGGGGAAGGTAGACCCATCACATCATGATTTGACAGTTGACCCACTCAATATTTTACACCCTCATAACAAGCTGGTTCATCAGTTGCCACTGGTAATATATCTATTGTTGCTTATTTAAAATGTGTCTGGTTCATCAGTTGCCACTGGTGCATCCCTTAAAACGTGTCTTCATTAATATATTCATTGTTGCTTATTTAAAATGTGTCTTTATTCATTCTAGTTCTATATTTTTTTTTTCAATCTTCTGGCTTAATTTATTATTTTGTTGTATGTGACTTCAAATTTTAGGTCAGTGCGTACACGGCTTTTGCAAGAACAGTAGGTGTTGCATTCGAGCAGCATAAAAGGAGACTGGATAACAGAACAAATGAACCTTTATTCACAAGTATCACTAGAGATTTTGTTGGCACTCTAGACTACATATTTTACTCAGGTGAACTGCCTTGCCATGTTCCATTTTTGTTATAAATTTGATTTGTTGGCCATTTTTTAAATGAACTTATATGTGTTTTGGTTTCAGCGGATTCATTGATTGTAGCATCGTTATTGGAGTTACTGGATGAGGAGAGTTTGAGGAAGGACACTGCACTTCCTTCACCTGGATGGTCCTCAGATCATATAGCACTCTTAGTTGAGTTTCGCTGCCAGAATAAGTCTTGGCATTAATACTTTAGGATAGGTACCATTCTTATCCATCCCTTCCATATTTATATTTCTGCTTTGTATTGATGTTGTTAAGGTTAACTTGTTTAAGAATATAGTTTAATCTTTAGAGAAATGATTTGCTAAAGCCATTTTATTTCTCTGTTATAAACATATTGTTGGCTTAACGTTCACATGTTCCCAGGAATTGTAGTTAAAAATTCACTTAAGTTGAAGTTATCAGTTTCATAGTTTGTTCTTTTAATCTCCAAAAGACTGCACCATACGTGTTTATTATCGGATAAAGGGTGAACTTGATTAGGTTGTCACGTAGAGTGTGAGATTAGATGTAATGGATGAAAATAATGACATAGGGGGACTGGAAATTACTTAAAGTAGGGCCTTATAATTTTGATTTATGAAATAGAGTTCACATTGCTGGCAGTGTTGTCAATAGTGACATTGTAGCGCTGTAGCGTAGCGGCCACAGCAGCCACTTTAGCCTAAAAAATAGCAGATGTTGAGGCTGTCATAGCACCACGTCCACACCTATTGCTGGTGCTAAATTTTGATCAATGCCTATACAATCAAAGTAAAACTAAATTTGTAAAAATTTCTAACAAAACTTGTATTGTACTATTACGGTGGATGAATTTTTTACCAGCTGTTTCAGAATCTAATACAAAGAAAGATCAACTGACATAGGCACTTAGCAGAATTTGTCTTCTGAAATTATTATCTTTTTCTGAATCTAATGAAACGAAGTAGGATCTACCATTTTGTATAACCTGTCTTTACCATTTTGTATAACCTGTCTTTTCTGACACTACTCACTCTGTTTAGCTGGTTAAAACTTAACTACGGGAATGCTAATGTGATTATAAAGAATCGTTATGTTTATATTTCTCCCGACCCATTGCTCCAATACACATTAGCTGGTTTGCTATTATTACTGATAATAGTTGTCAATCTTTATAGGAATCAAGATCCAGAGACACATAAAGAAAAAGGTTGGAAGAAGCATTTGGTTGGAAGTTTTTGTAAAAATGGTGGATCATGCCTGTATTTTCCAGGTGTCCCCATGAGGGATCCTTGCAGTGATCTGCCTTGTAACATGTAATCTTAGTCTCATAGAAAAATTCTGATCAGGTCTTATTACTTGCATTTTTTACCCTTTTCATTCCAAACATTCCCTTCAGAACTTTTTCCCCTTTCTAAAGGCAAAGTTTTCTTTAAAGATTCCTACTGGATCAAATATACCCTAGTGCACAAACTTAGTCTTTCCAATCTAGTGGCTGCTGAGCCTATAGTTTTAATTGATAGCTGAGTAGGAGAATTCAAGGGAAGTTGCTTAACATGGACATATGAGTTTGGGCTGTTGCTTTATTGGTTGCAACATAGGAATAGATTTTTACTGTTAACAATTGTAAAAATAGTTGCACTTCAAGTTAGACACATTTTTTCTGCCCTCTTAAATACAGTGGCAGCAAATGAACACTCTCTCTATCCTTGTGTTGCAAGTATAATATGATAGAATGCATATATTTTGGTCCTATAATTGTTTTCTTTGCTGGTTCCATTTTTTTTTTTTTTTCTGCTGCTGTTTATAGCTAGAATAATATTTTTTTTCTTGCTAACCTTTTAGTTCTATTCAGACTGTACTAAAATTGATGTTTTGATGATAATATGTTCAAATACTTTTTTATTTTACTACTATCCTGTAGGAAAATAATTATAATAATTTGTAAAAATTGTAACTTTTACATATTTATTATTACAATTAGTAATATTATAAAAGAGAAAAGAAATTACTTTTTATCTAGTAATTAAATAGGATAATTTTTGTATAGAAATTATTGAAGCATGTGAAATTTAAAAAATGATCTCATACAAAGACAAAAAATAGTCTTATTGCTCAATTTGTTTCAAAGTACATATTTGGCTCCTCGAAGTGAACATTCATCTTAGAAGAAAATTGACAATAAAGAAAAATTAACTATTGTTATCACGTGTATGTATGGGCGGAAGAAATGAAAAAAAGTCAGTCTCTATTATTAATGATTGCAGTGTTTTTCTTAGTATTTGGAAAAGTTAAACACCTGGTTGGGAAAATAGTATTCATCACATCTTTATTTTTCTTAATTATGTGGTAAGTCATTTTTCTAATTTTTTTTGTCATGCTACCTAGTGCCCCCGGGACACTGGTTAAGCATTCCAAATAAATAAAATATCTTAAATTCAATACACATAATATTCTCTAAAAAAATTAACTATTTATGTTTTTAATGCATTGAATACAAATATTTTAGGTAAAAACACATCTTTTTTACTTTATTAAACAATGCTTAACTTACCATTTTAATCTCTTAACCGGTGCCCCGGAGGCACTCGTTAGGATTAACTTTTTTTTTTTCCTTCTTAAAATTAAGATTTTCTCCTCTTAAATCATTTGAGTGCAGCGAAGGAGGTGGCCAGTGGCCACCGGATGCATTTAGCTCGTGAGGTGCATGGAGACCGGATCTCTTGACTGCCTTTTTTTTTCCCTTCTTATTCTCGCTTCTCTCCTTTGTCTTTCTTCTGATTTGTGTTCGGGTTTTTTTCTACTTAACTTCATGTTGTGTGTGCTGAGCTATGTTTTTTTTGCTCGCTTTTGAAAATGTTTTTGTTTTTGTTTTCTTTTCCATTAAGTTAGTTCTTCTTGCTTTGCTTTTTTTGTTATGTTTTTTGTTTTTCTCTACCTGATCGTATATGTGCAAAAATTATATTTGAAAGAGTGCAATTCTATTCTAGCATAAATTGTACGAGAATGATTGCAATTTTTTTCTTAAAAATTGTAGGTCAAGTAATAATTGTTTTGGTTGAGATGTAGTTATAGGTACGATATGTTGAACCACAATAAATTTGTGAGTTATGTATATTTTTTAGAATATATGTTTCTTTTGCTTTCTTGTGCGGGTGTGCTTCCTCATGCATACAAATTTATTTTTTTAGCTATTTTTTCAAACAACTGGTATGAGAGCAAATGTTGTAATTAATAGAGGAATGAAGAAAAACAAAAATTCTTATCAAGGGATGAAGGAAGAGAGACGTAAGTGCTTATCAAATGAAGAAAAGAAATAATGTTTATTGATTTAAGATTTGTGTCATTCATTTGAAGAGATGTTAACTATCATCTTATTTGTATTTTTCTTTGATAGTATTATGGATACGTTGAATTCAAATATTATTTTGTTTGATTGGACAATAAAATTCTCCTTATGATAATGTACATGTATAATGTTAATGGAAGAGTACTCGTTTTACAAGTACTCATTTTACATATGTGGTTAGTCGTGAGAATACTCTTTTATTTTTCGAAGATGACGCAAAGAAATGTGAGACTTTGGTCGAAGGGAGTATGTGTTGTGCCAAAGTGGAAGTATGCGTGTTTCATTTTGTCAACAGATAAAAAATTCCTACCATGGGTTTTACATCTCGATCGATCCTCTAACCACCGTATAATATTACCCTTAGTAGGTTCACGATCGAATGAACGACTTCTATACCTGGTGATAGCCTCAACCCTTATTCCTCTATAATGTTCCTAGTAGGCACTAGAGCCATTTGAAATTTGCCAAAGGTAAACTCCTGACCAACCTTCATCATCTCTATCATATTGGGGGCATGTTCCCTAATATTTAGGTTAGACAATCTTGGATTTCCAACCTCTAGTTTGGTCACCTCTGAGTCAATCACCTCCATCTCAGTTTGAGATGATGTATCACTAATTTCTATATCACTACTTATAGGGATAATGGAATACATACTTTTGGGTTCCCTGAATGGGGCATTACTGAAGACATAATGAAAATTAGAGAAGAATAAGAGATAAGAAATCATGCATCTTTTACTTTAGTGCAAGTTCATGTGATTCTAGAAGAAGGCAACCCGATTTAAGGTAAATGATGTAAAACCTAGGAAATCTTCAACATAAATGGCAAAAATCACAAGAACAAAGAAGGAAGTGATATCGCTCAAATACAAAGAAAATCAAAAAGTAAAACTCAATCTCCAAGCTTCTAATTTATAGGCATTCAAGGGCCCCAAGATCAACAACTACGATTCAACAGAAGATAAAAAACCACATCAATAGTCAAGATAGAGCCCCACTTATTCAACAACACTCAAGTGGTCCTAGGTGCATCATCTTCCTACCCTAGGTGTGTAAACATACATGAAAGCCTTCCCAAAGACCACATTTAGGCTACACAGTATACCTTAAATGAACAAGTTCCCAATGCCACTGAATATCACACAACCCAAAAATAGAGCTTCTTTCCTACCCGTGACATCTCCTTATCCGACCTACTTCCTCAATGGAACATGTGCTTGGATCAGTCTAAAAAATACCACTTCAACACTCATCACTTCATCCCTGGTATCAAATACTTGAAGGGAAACTGTTATAGATCGGTCAAAGGCCTAATAAGACTGGCCCAATACAAAACCCAATCCATCCAAAGCTCTATACTAACTAACGAACTGTGGACCTCCACTTTAGAGCTTTGCATATGAGCATATTTCCCATGCTCACCTCCATCTTTGATTCACATTCAACGATCTGCCGTATCTCATGCCAAATAAACGAGGACGATTCTAACCTTTACCCCTATATAAGTGTGATTATGAGTCACACTCAAGTATTCTTTACATCCGGACTTGCATAGTTTGGCTAAATACCCTTTTTCGTCCCTTATCTTTAGCTCAGGGTCCAGTTTGATCCCTTAATTTTTAAAAAGTGCAAATAGCTCCCTTAACCTTTTAAAATGGAGCACACTAATCCTTCAGACAATATCCGTTAGTTGATTTATGTATTTATTATCCACATGTGTTATTAGGATGATGAAGTGGACATCACGTGTCATAAGACTCAGTTACACTCATGAAACCTCACAACTTAAGATAACACTTTCTGCAAACACCACAAAACGCATAGGGAGGCAAAGGTTGAAGATCCAACCAGAAAGTGTACATGCGACATTGAAGGAGGTTTCCAGTGAAGATTCACGGTTGATTTCGCATCTGCTTTCAAGTATGTCATTTTTAGACCTAGTCTCTCTGATGTTTGAAGTTATGATTTAGGGTTTTTAGATGTTTCTTAGTATTTTTAGGGTTTTTATGATTAAGTTTTATGATTTAGGGTTTCTCAGTAATTTTTTGTGATTTAGGGTTTTTATAGTATGTTTCTTATTTAGTTTAGGGTTTCTTATGATTTAGGTGTAATGGACGAGTATCTGAATCTAACAATTCATCATAGTGGTGAATTTGTTGATGGTGATAATAATGTGTATGAAGGAGGAGATATTTTTGATTTGAGAATAAATGCAGACACTTGGGGATATTTTGAGTTTGTTGGTGTTCTTAAGGAGTTAGGCTATAGGGAGTTTGAGAAAATCTGGTACAAAGACCCTATATTAGGCATGTCTGAACTGGTTGATGATAAAGGAACCTTAGAAATAGCTGATATTTATAGGGTGCATCAAGAATGTGACATTTATATTCAACACAAGATAGCTGAGCCAGTTTATTGTGACTTTCTTATAGAAGCAGAACCTTATTTGGAACCTGATAATGTTGTAGAAGACAATGTTGAGGAAGGTGTTTATGGAGTGAGTGGTAATGTTGTGGCTGACAATGTTGAGGAAGATGTTAATGGAGTGGGTGGTCATGTTGTAGAAGACAATGTTGAGGAAGATGTTAATGGAGTGGGTGATAATGTTGTAGAAGATAATGTTGAGGAAGATGTTAATTGAGGAAGATGCTAAAGGAAAGGCTGCTCAACAACCAACTATAAGAAAGTCAAAGAAGTTGGGAGTCAGAAGGTTACCAGCTCCATGGGTAGGGATGTCAATTGCATCTGTTAATGGGGATCCCTGTGGGGAATATCTGTGCGGAGATCCGAAGTTGGGGATTTTTTTCCCCGTGGGGATGGGGATGGAGGGAAAAGTTCCCCCGATAACACTTTGGGGCGGGGATTGGGAAAGTATCCTCCGTCCCCGTGGATTCCCCGACTCCGAAGATATATGTTAATTTATATATTTTATATATTATATAATTATATAATTTTACAATGTATTAGAAAATGAAGAGTCATTAGAAGTTATAGATTTGTCACACATAATCAACCACTTGCGCTGGACGACATCGGTATTGTGGTAGTAAATTAGTGGAAGCACGGTAGCAAGAAGTTATGTTACTATTTATTTATTCTTACATAAAAAATATTAGCAACATCACGTTCTTTTGCTTTTTTATTTATTATTGATGCAAGATGTATTTTGATTTTTTTTATAAAATAAAGATGCAAATATATGCGTTTTAAAAAATACAGAAAAAAAAACAAAATACTAGAGTCATAGTTTTGATCAAAAAGTGTAGAAATTTTCTTAAGATTCGATCTCCGTGGATATCCGTGGGGATCTGTGGGGATGGGGATGGAGGGAAATATTCCCCCGTGGCGGGGATTGGGGATGGGGATGGGGACTAAATTTGGGGGCGGGGCGGGGAGTGGAGAAGCATCCTCCGAACAATATCTGCCCCGTTGACATCCCTATCCATGGGTACCACCTGGACCTACAACCAGATTAAGTTCATCCAAAAATGTGATTGGCCCAACAACAAGGAGCACTACACCAACAAAAATATTCACACCCAAGAAGAATGCTTAGATTGTGATGCTTATTTGCATTTTGAGTTTATTTTGTCTTGTCTGTTTAATGGACCACTATTGGCATGTGGGACATCTGGTTACTGTTTATTTTGTCTTGTCTGTTTAATGGACCACTATTGACATCTTAGATTTGGAACCACTATTGGGTTTAAGTACAATATTTTGAACATGTCAATCAATGCCATTTGTTGTGTTGTTTATGTTGTTTCTAATATCTCAAATTTACTGTCTTGTATTATCAATTACATAACACATTAATTAAACAAGATACTCAAGAAAATGGTGCTCATGATATAACATAATAACTGGTACACAATGATAATTGCAATCAAATGGTATACAATAACTGATACATCATAAGTCAATAAAATACTGCATACAAAGGGTGAAGAATTACTGATACAACATAATATTGAACATAACTAACACAAAACCATGAATAACTAAGAAAAACCTAATACATGATAAAACCCATAACTAAGAACATTAAAAAAAGCATCATAATCAAATATTTTTCTAGCTTGATCATCTTGTTCAACTGCCTCTTGCACTGATCTATCTCTTTCCTTGTTTCTTCACATGACACTTTAACTTTGAAAAACTCCATCTGCAAGTCTTCCAATTCCTTAAAAAGCTTTTCCAACCTAGACATCACAACTTACCCCTTATTATCTCCAGTTTCCTCTTAAAACCATTTGAAAACCCACACTCGGGTTGCCCAGATCCCTGCAAATCACCTAGAATGTTGTTCAACTTCTTAAACCTTACAACTAACTTTCAATGAATAAATAAAATACCTTATAATGCCGACATCCCCAAAAATGTTTCCCAAAACTCTTAACTATCGTCGACCTTCGTAGAATCGCCTTATCTCCACATTGGCAAACCGATTTCCATGGCATGTTCAAGCTTTCATGGCTTCTTTTTATCATAGAGGACGAACAAGTAGAAGATTTCATGGACATGCCGTTCAATTTCTGGAAAGGGATTTTTTTTCTTCCAGAAAACAAACCCTAAATCGATTTCATGTTTGTAGAGAATAGGGATGGCTTAACTAGGAAGAAAAACATAACTGTCCAAGTCATGTGCCACACATGCTGTAATAAACGTCTGTTTCCATAAAATAGACGGAAAGGACCATCCTGCTCCATTTTAAAAAGTTAAGGGAGCTATTTGCACTTAAAAAAAATTAAGGGATCAAAATGGACATTGAGTTAAAAACAAGTATTTAGCAGCATAGTTTTATCTATCTGAAATACTGACTTGTAGGTTAGAGTGATAACCTTGCACATACCCCTCTCAATATGATCATCGGTCAACCATTGTACTAGAAACTTTTCCACGATAGTCATCTTCTACATCTCACACATTCTATATTCCAATACAAAATAATAAGAAAATATGAGTTACAAAATGATTGTGTCTGGGGAATATCAAATATTTAACAAGATAGAGAAGTGTGTTTGAATTCAAGAGTGGTGTAAGAAGTAATGTTGGTAAAAATTATAGTTGAAGCATATAACTCATAAACATGAAAATTGTCTGTCACTAACAATTAAGCTTGTTATTTTATATATATTTTAAAATAATAATAGTACAAGCAAATATAATGGATTAAAACTATTATAATTATTTATCATAAAATTAGTATTTTTTTAATATATTTTGTTATCTTTTACTTCTTAAGATACATAACATTGAGCTATTCAATTTAAATACGAGGAATTTTCATCACATCCCTTAACTTTTTCACAAAATCTGTGAAACTTTGAAAATGTCTTCATACGAATGTTATATTCATAACACATATGTTACTCTGTTATTCATTTCCCCACTTAGTAAAAGTTACATGGGTGTGTTTGAAAGATAATTTCCAGACACATCCCTTTAAACCAAGTTATTTTGCCTCACTTTGTGAAATTTACAAGGATGTGTTCAAAACATAACATCTGGTCGCACCATTTTTAGATGTTATCCTCCCAAGCGTATGTTAATAATATACGACTCAATTTATCTATCCCTCATTTAGTAAGTTAAAAAAACACAAAACACTAAACCTCATTTATATACTAAAGAAATAGAAAATAATCCCTTTGGCCACTCTCACACCTTCATCCACCATCTTTATCACTCTCATCCCTTACTCTAATGTCTTTTACTTGCAACTCTAACTCTTTCACTCTCATGTTGCATTTTATTATCTCCATTCCAAACCTTTCTCGCATTGTATTGCTGGATTTGACAAATAAGAAATGATCATCCTCAATTATGTTATCTTCATTGTCTTCCTTATACATGATTAAAAACTAACTCCTATCTTTTCATAATTTAAAGTTATTAAATTTATTTTCTCGGGTAGATTTGTATTGTTAGATTTGGGGTTAGGTCTCAAACCATAAACCCCAAATTTGCTTGATTTTCATTTAACAAACTAAGTAAGTAACACATATAATGGTGATTGAGGATGATGATGTGTTATCTGATATTAGAATATTGAGATTGTTGTTAGTGCCTGCGCACGTTTGAATGATAACTTTTAAAGACACCCCCAGGATGCTTACTTTCAGATCATGACAGAACATTAGATTTTCTTGTTCTATTCTTGGGTTGCTTGCATATTTGGCACCTAATTAGTTGTCTATTAGCATATAACTATAGAAAAGTGGATGATGAACAAGAAATTTGAATGCATGGTTTAGCTTAGTTGAATTTTAAAAATAAAATCGAACCAAACCAAATCAAACTAATGCGGTTTGGGTTGGTTCAATTGGTTCATTTTTTTACAAAAATATTATTTAGCCACACATAAACATATAGAGAAAAATATAATTTTGTATTTTATCATTCATACATCTAATAACAATATAAGAAGGTTATATACTACCATTATTACTTAATTATCCTGATTACCCCATTTAATTTCCAATAATTTATGCCCTTAAACATCATTTGCACTCATTAATCATTATACACCATATTTAAATAAGGGTAATGCTAACTTATGCCCCAAGGGCACATGTTTAGAAATCTATAAATGGAATGTTTGTATTAAAAAAGTAAATAAATAAATTAACTATGAACGTTTAATCAAATCAATACACAATTTTCAAACACGAAGTTTCTATATCCAACACAAACATTCCATTTATAGATTTCTAAAGATGTGCCCTTGGGACACAAATTAACATTATCCTTTAAAAAAATAAACCTATAAATAATTAATTTAAAACCATTCACATCATTACTGCATTAATGACCCCATTTTAAATCATGACTGCACCAATTAATCATTATTTCTTATAAAAATAAAAATCATTATTTCGTATAAAAATAATTTTGACCATATTTTTTGGCTTTTTGGTTTTCGTCACACTTAAAAATCATGACCTTTTGGATTCTTACGTATGCCAATATAAACCAAACCCTAGCTACCTTGCCTCCATTGAAATCTTTTAATTATTACATACCCTTTATTTACCATTTAGCATAAAAACTTGAGATATGAAGTAAATAAATCATCTTTGCGTATTTCAAAACATACTCTCTGTATTTCAAGATTTTAAAATAAAATAGTAAGCAACAACAAACAATCTCTTCAAGATGGCGTTTCTCCGACTATAAAATTCATGGTCCGATAAAATCATCATTAACCAAGACATTGAGAAAGGTTCAAAGGTAATTGGTAAAGAATCTATTTGCAGGATCAATCGCAGTTGCAACTCTCATCCCTATCATAACCGTCAAAAGCCATTTGGTGAAATCCACCTCAAGGTTTGTTGATTAATTCATCTATTTTGGTTGAATCATTATTCAAAGTTATTTAGATTTAGAATTTGATTTTAGTTTTGATTGTAGTTTTTGATGTGTTAGGTTTCAACGGTTCGTAAGAGTAAATCCGATGATAAGTGATTTCCAGTGTTCATGGGAATGAAGAGACTTCACTTGAGAGTAGGGCTGGCAATGAACCAAACTAACTCGAAAATAGTTCGAAACTCGATTCGAAAATTAAATCGTAGAACTAGGTTCATGAACCAAATGAGTTGAGTATGAGCTAAAAACTAAGTTCGTTAACTAAATGAGCTGAGCTTGAATTATACATAGTTCGACTCGTTAGGTTCATGAGTCAACTCGATTATATATGAGATAGATTATATTGTTTAAGAGTGAGTTTGAAGATTTGCTCTAAATCTTATAATCATATTTTATTTTAATCTAACGGTTATAATTGATAATTTATATTCTCAAGTTAGAAAAATATTTCTACAAATAATTATACAAATAAAATTAACATCGTATAAATTCCAATCTTATAAATTTTATTTTATTTCTATATTTTTTATTTATAAAATATTAATTTAAAATGTCAAATAAATATATAAAAAAGTAGACTTTAAAAAGTTACTTTTAAGTCTATGAAATAAGCGAGTTGAATATAATAAGAGTAATCTAACGAGTTGAATCGAGATACTCGTGAACTTCTAACAAGTCGAGTTTGAGTTGAAAAAAAGTTCGTGAAAAACTCGAACTCAAACTCGGCCAATTCTTAACGAGTCGAGTTTGAGCTGAAAAAAAAGTTCGTCTTAAACTCGAACTCGGCCAATTCTTAACGAGTCAAACTGAGCCGAGGCGCGTTCGACTCGACTCGACTCATTTCCAGCCCTACTTGAGAGCATAGTCACGAGAAGATCGTGTGGCATGGATGGAAGCTTTGAAAGCGGTGATAAATATGTTTCCTCGAATTTCCAGTAGTGAATTGATTGCTCTGGTGGACAACTTAACAGTTTCAACTGAGAAACTGAGAAATCAGCTTCTGGAAGAAGGAGTGGGTGAAGCATTTATTCAAGACAGCGAACAAATTATGAGAACTGAATTAGTGTTTGTGTGTTACTTTATGTTTATTGTTTTTATTATGAATTTTAGGGTTGCAATGTCTAGAGACTATTTAGTTTGTGTTTCTTTTATATGTTTAGAATCACTTTGGATGTTAATTGGAGCCAAAATCTTGACGCATTTGACGATTCTAAGAAGCAAAATTTTGATGCAGTTGATGATGCTATGGAGCAGATATTTTGAGTTTTTGACCCAGTTTAGAAAAGAATCAAGAATAGTGATGATGCTAGGGAGAATACTGATCTGGAGCAGGTTTTCATACTTCCAACTTTTGCTATTGTACTTTTGAATAATGGTCAATATTGTTCTTTTTACATTACAAATTCTCTGTTAAAAATTGGGATGGAAAGCCAAAGTTGTCAGAAAAAGCCTTTCGGGTAGGGATGTCAACGGGGCAGATATTGTTCGGAGGACGCTTCTCCGCTCCCCGCCCCGCCCCCAAATTTACTCTCCATCCCCATCCCCCATCCCCGCCACGGGGGAATATTTGCCCCCATCCCCATCCCCACAGATCCCCACGGATATCCACGGAGATAGAATCTTAAGAAAATTTCTACACTTTTTGATAAAAACTATGACACTAGTATTTTGTTTTTTTTTTTAGTTTTTTTTAAAACGCATATATTTGCATCTTTATTTTATAAAAAAATCAAAAAACATCTTGCATCAATAATAAATAAAAAAAGCAAAAGAACTTGATGTTGCTAATATTTTTTATGTAACATAAATAAATAAATAGTAACATAACTTCTTGCTACCGTGCTTCCACTAAGTTACTACCACAATACCTATGTCATCCAGCGCAAGTGGTTGATTATGTGTGACAAATCTATAACTTCTAATGACTGTTCATTTTCTAATACATTAATATTTTTCATGTAAAATAACTAATTATATAATATATATATATATATATATAATATATAAAGTAAAAAAATTAATATATATCTTCGGAGTCGGGGAATCCACGGGGCGGAGGATACTTTCCCAATCCCCGCCCCAAAGTGTTATCGGGGGAACTTTTCCCTCCATCCCCATCCCCACGGGGAAAAAAATCTCCAACTTCGGATCTCCGCACAGATATTCCCCACAGGGATCCCCATTAACAGATGCAATTGACATCCCTACTTTCGGGAGTTTAAGTTCGCACGACTCAGAGTCTTTTGGAATTCATTAAATTAGTCCTACGAATTTGGATGTATAAATTGAAAAGCTCTAAATGATTAATTAAAAACCAAAAAGCTGCAAAGTAATAATGAACTTTCTGCTCAGTATTTATTCATTTTATTTAAATTTATGCAGGTTGATGGTGCTATTGGTTTCAATTAGATCTTGAAGTTGGCCTAACGCAATTGTGAGGTAGAAATATCTTCTAAATAATATTTCATCATATGAATTCTTGCAGTTGGCCAAGTTTGAATACTCCTAATATATTAATGTTCTTTCCTCTTTGTTCAACACATGTGTAGTTGGTTCAGAAAGATGAACTTCTTAGTTCGCGCGTGATAACGTTACGCTCACCTATGTGGTTAATATGTAAATGTTAGGTTGCTGATTGTTGCATAATATGACAAGGAGTACATTTCAAGCTGTAAATGTTTAGTTTTTTCTTTCCTTCTATTCTATGTGTTTCTTTGTGTTTCTTTGAGCAGTTGCTTACTTCCGAATAATGTTAGGTGTATTAGGTGCATGTGATGCACAACAAATACAGAAGAATACAAAATATTTTACTTCCTTAATTTGTATATTTTTATACAAATCTTAACCATTATTATACTATATTTATTTATTATTTAAAATGATATTGCACAATCCCTGTGAAAATACAGATAGATGACATCTTAATTATTTTATTTATTTATTTTATTAAAATATACATTTCCAACATGCAGAGACTACTTAATTTATATATCTTTTATATATATTTTTAACCATCACAATATTATATTTATTTACTATTTATTTGCACCTTAAGACCAATTATAATCTTATTTTTCATTATTTTGTATAATAGAGTGAAATATATCACTATATTATACCTATTCAACATTTGTAACTACATTGCGTGACCCGTACGAATGCACGGGCAAATAACTACTTAATTATTTCTTTTATTTTTTTTATTAAAGTATATATTTTCGACGAGTCAAGATTACTTAATTTGAATATCTTATATATACATTATTTGAATATCTTATATATACATTTTTTATTTATTTATAGTAAAGTAGAATAGATCCTTATATTATTTTTATTCATAATTTTTTAACTACATTGTGAGACCTGTGCGAACGCACGTGTCCTTTACTAGTTATCATAAAAAAGTTTATATTGTCAAAATAAGTTTAAAATTTGAGTGCGCTACCGTGAAAATTAACAGAGTAGCCACTAACATATTTATCCTGAAAAGGAAGGGAATGTCAGCAAACCACAAAACAAAACAACGGTCTCACGACCAGAGAAGAGGGTAAGGGAGTCGGTTACGCGAGGGTACTCGATGGTATCCACGCTCGTGTCTAAAACTATGGGTGTGTAACAAATCTACGCTAATCTGGACTAAAATGAATGCAGAATATAGGGAAAAGAAAGAGTTATACTCGCACGGGCCCTACTCCGCTGCCTACGTATCCTTTTTGAGGAATCAGAGGTACCGTAGCTCGGCTAACTAGTTTCTATTTGTTTTGTGTTTTTTAGGTGAACTAGTTACATTTACACTTCGCTGCTCGACCTTTGGAGACTTATGCTGGGAATGGAGCGGAAATAACAAGATCTTAAGAAAAGAAAATCAAAGAGTGTGGTTTGTGTTTTAAAGAATGCATGAGGAAAAACTAAGCTAAGGGGGAAAGCTTGCTATCTAATGTTATCATACAAAAGGTACAAGTCTAAACTAAACTAGCAACCTATGGGGAAGAAGGGAAAGCAAACAATAATATCACATAAACGAGCTCCGCTCGTAAAGCAAACAAAACCAACGGCACTGGACGAGTGGTAGAAAAGCGGTCTCGCCATAGCCAAGGGGAGCGAATCACCCGAGTCAACCAATCATTAGACCTCGCGAAAATGACCGGGCCATAGACAAGAGGAGCGGATCCCTCTCAGCAACCAAGCCGTCACGGATCTGAAAGGAAAACGGTGCGTGCGTACACCGAGCATCAACGTCGAGCGACGTGAGCTATAGGAAGTGCGGGGGTCCGGCTGCATGAACCCTTTTCCTGACATACTCGATAACAAGATCTTGTGCAGATTCAGAAGCGAGCCACGCGTAGCATGCGCATACTGAACAGACTCGATGAGACTAGGCGGGGGTTGATTGCTAACCCTTTCCGCATGCCTTCCATGAGGACTTAACGGAGTGCCATATAGGACTTATTACACCGTGACTCCCTGCCGCAAAGCACAAACGTAAACACACCAACAAAAACAGAGCCTCTTTCGAGGACTTGGCCTGATGCATGTCTAGGTCCTACTTCTCATGTTAAAGGATGAAGCGAGAAAGCGATAAAATGCGGGAAAAATAAAATGAAACGAAATCAATACCAAACGGATGATGATCCGTAAACTAAAGCGAAGAGAGCAAGGAAACTAGGATCCCGCGAGCGAGTTAGCAAAGCAAAAGCAAATAGTCAGCACACTGATTAGCCATGAAAGCACACAAAGGTCGACATGCGCGTCGAGCATAATCACAATACACCTGCAAGAGGAACAAGCAAACCAACAAGCAGATATAAAGTAATAGGGATGTGTTTCCAGGATGAGAACACAAAGCAAGTGAATGAAATCGCATCCCACAAGTAAAGCGGGACACTCACATAATAAGGGTCGATCGGTGACCGTCCAAGAAGCCTCGCACACTAGCACACAAGTTAGAGATAACAACATATCGCAATCGGAATTGCGTTATTATGCTACAAGCTAAACCAGAAATGGATAATAATATACGATGCGGAAACATGAAACAAGTAACCCAAAATAGAATGGAAACGACACACGTAAGAGAGTATAAGAAAATATGTCGATCACACGTCAAAACAAACAACAATCACACACGAGTAAACGCGCACAACAAAACATACCGGAAGCGAGCCAAAATACAATCATGAAGGACATAAAATTTAGAAAGATAATTCAATCCACAAGAAAGTACATTTTACAAGCTTTTCAACAATATAAAGAACACGCAAAACGGAGTTACGAGCAAAAAGATATGAATTTTTGAAGTTGAAAACGAGACACACAGCCGTAAACGGTTACGGCCTGGAGCGTAATCGGTTACGCTGCAAACAGTAGCACAAACAGGGCAAAACACGGGTTCGTAACCGGTTACGGCCAGAGGCGTAACTGGTTACGCTGTGCACAGAAGCAAAAAGGAGAGTCAAAAACGGGTTCGTAACCGGTTATGGCCAGGAGCGTAACCAGTTACGCTGTGCACAAAAATAGCGTAACAAGGCAAACACGGGTTCGTAACCGGTTACGGCCAGGAGAGTAACCGGTTACACTGAACACAAAACAAAAAAAAAACAGCAAAATCAGCATCCAGAGCAAACCAAACATTCATCCATCAAGAGTTATGATCAAGCACGAATTAAACTCGATTTGCACAGTGTTATGAACATCAAACAACCATAATTAGGCATCAATACGCATAGATTTCAAGTCAACATCATTGATTATTAGGCAATAAACTCATGCAAGCATTAGATCAAACACATAGTGCACCAAACTTGTATCAACATGCAATTGCAAGCAAAGTTTCAATGAATCTAACATTTAATCATCATCAACATCATTTAAGCATAATCAACAACTAGATCTAGCATTTAAATCATGTTAACATCAACAATTAAGCACTTAATTCAAGGTTCGAAGGCTTACCGGATGAAGATCTAAACCGACGAGCGAACACGAACACGAACTCGACACGAACGCGAACACGAACGGAATCGAAAAGCGAATCCGGAGAGGAATGAGAGAGTGGCACGCAAAAATGTAGGAGAGGAAGAGAATTCGAACTCGAGACCTTGATCTTCAATCCATGTCGTTCTTGATTCTTGAAGAAAGTTGATGAATATTGATGAAAGTTTTATGTAATTTGTGGTTTTGATCTTTGGGAGTTGAGAGAGAAATGAGAGAAAGTGTTTATGAAAATTTTGGGTGAATTGAAGTTATGAGAGAATATGAAGAAAAATAACTTATATAGTATGAGTGGTGAAATGTCCAAAACGCCCTTAATTATCTCTTTTTTGGCTCGTTTTCGAGGAAACTCGGTTCGGCTCTGAATTCCGGAACGAAACCAATGCCATTGTGAAGATGACCAAATTCGTGACTCGTTGCTGCAAGAATCATATCAATCCGACAAGCGATGAAGGAAATACGCACGTTTGAATGACGAGAAACGCCGATTCATCTGGCACGACTGTGCAGAACTTTGTGAGTACCGCTTAAAGAATTCGATAAAACTCCATCTTCGGCTCAAAATCTGGACATGCATGTGTGACGAAGAATCGAAGCTAACGAAATTTCAAAAAAAAAGCCGCCGGAATGGACTTCATACGATAAAAATAGAAGAAGCTATGAATTTTTTTAACTTGGCGCGACATACCCGAAAACACACTTTTCACCGAAAGATTACGACGTTCTTCAAAATGCTGGGAATTTTCAGTTCACAATTGGCCCTCGGTCCGAACATATGAAATCTCGGTAATGATGACCCGGAGCTCCAGTTAAAGTTTTGAGCGAATCCGACGAGCGGATTGTGAGATGTGAATTTTCCGAGGCCCAAAACCCTACATTCAGCACCATTTTTCTCCATGAAAATCCAAGTAATTTGCCAATTCGACCACTTTCCTTAAAGAATTGTCTTCCGAGCTGCACACGAAAGTTGTAGATATCGTTGAAACAGTCGGATATGAATTGGCTTCAGCTCATATCACTTTCCAAATAGGACTTGTGAATTTTCTCGTACTTTCACTGTTTGAACCATTCTTCAAGTCACACTTCCTTAAAACCACAAGAACTCTTTATTATTTTTCTTCAACTTTTGAACGACGAAATAAACGTCATTAATAACTTACAGCTCAAATAAAGAGCGCAAATTTTGGGGTGCAACAGCCTTCATGCATTTCTTCGATGATTTTCGAAGCCTCTTCTTTCACAACACATCGGAGTAACACACCGTCATGATGCCTCTTGTATAAAACCCCACCGTTAAGGTAGAACTTAGCTGTGAACCTTCTCAAAAACTTCTTATCAGTCACCAACGCTTCGGGAGGATACTCTTGATTTTTGAGGAACTTTTTGATATCATGATACCAGGGATTACCATCCAATTCAACATCGGCCTCAAAGCAGAATGCTGGCTCACCCAACCTGTTGATGGTAATGTTAGGCGCTTCATTGGCCCATTTCACTTTGAACATGGAAACCAAAGTAGCGAGAGCATCAGCAAGATTGTTCTCTTCTCTAGAAATATGCTCGAATGTGATTTCATTAAAGTGCGGAATGAGTCTCATCACATGCTCCCTGTATGGAATCAAATTCTGATGGCGAGTTTCCCAATCTCCATTGATCTGGCTAATGACAAGATTGGAATCCCCATAAACATTCAAGTACTTGATTCGCAAATCAATCGCAGCTTCAATACCATAGATGTAGGCCTCATACTCAGCCATGTTATTAGTGCAATTGATAGGAAAATAGCAAGTGTACTATTTTTGCCTATTGTAGTAATAAAAGGAGTTTTCTCCGAATGTCGATCTCAAGGACTGCTTGAGGACATAGAGTTGAGATATGAATTCAATTAAACAAAAAATCTCTGTGTTTGGTTTGGTTGGTAAAATTATGACTAAAATTTGTAATTTAGAAAGAGCAAGTAAAATAGTTGAACGAGTAACAGATATGAGTAGTATGCTAGGGGTAGGTGAATGATTCTTCATGCAATAATTTCGACTTATCAGTGCAATAATATAATTCACAGCAATTGATTACCGGTTCTCTAGAGCATCTAATCCTAAATCCTTAGTGAGAAGATCTTTGATCACGCACCCCTAATTTCTATGTCCATAGGTAATTACGGTTATGATCAAGTATTCAACTATCGAGAATTTTCCGGTTAAGATAAGGTATCCCTAGTCCTAGGTGATATTTATTTTCAGATGTTCTTATTCAGGTCGATAAACAATGGCCGCCCAGCTCAATTTATTTATAAAAACTCATAATCCGTTTTTCCGACGGTTTAAGCATTAAGAACAGTAATAAGAACAAATCAATTTAACACTGAATAATAAGATTACTGCATCAACAAACTCGAATTCATTACATTCAGAATCAGGGTCACCCCCCTTAGCAATGGGGGGTTTAGCTACTCATAATTAAAAATAAAGCAAAGAAAACAATTGTTGTCATTACAAAATCTGTCGAGGAATCAATCTTCAATTGTGTAGACTCTTGAATGATGTGAAACCCTTGCCAAATTATGAGTTCTCCAGCTCTTCAGATGTGTTTTTCGTCCTCCAAAATCGTCCGCCCGTGAAAAATAACGTTTTTCCGGTTAAATAGTGCAGCTTGGGATTTTCAGCCAAATTGGGCCTCCATACGCGTATGGCACAGACTCATACGCGTATGGGCAGAATGGATTTTTTGCACTAAAATTGCTAGAGGGCGTATGGGACGCGTATAGGACAAGTGCATACGTGTATGACAACCCCATACGCGTATGAGCAGAACTAAATTTTGCCTTGAGAATCTCTAAACGTGTATGAGGTGTGCTCCTTTGTTGAACCATACGCGTATCAGTTGAGCCATACGCGTACGACCTTTCTTGCCTCAGATTCTCTACTTTCTCCACTTGTCTGGCATAGTTTCATGATCTTGTTTTTGACATCCATACTCTCGAGCCTGAAACCAACACAACTATACCAAAAGAGCGTAAAAAGGAACAGACAGAGATTGCTTTGAACAAAATATACTTTGACACAATACGACTCAAATGACTTAAAAACATGTGCTAAATCAGACAGTTTACCTGAATTTCTGTTTTTTAAATGGTGAAATACTAACACTGCTGGTGACTGATCACAACCCCAAACTTGAATTGTTGTTTGTCCTCAAGCAACTTTGAATCAAAACCAATCATATCACCCCAAACTTATTTGAAACAACTTCTTACCACAATACTTGTGAAATCTTTCGCACCTCGTTCAATCGTCACCCTTGAATTCTTTCAGCCTGTTGCAACCATTGCTCAGACACACTTCCATTTTGAGCATCATTCGACCTGTCAACTTCTTTCACTTCTCACCAATTCTCTCAAGGGTTAAAGTGTTTACACTCACTTTCATGATATGTAATACTCACTCAGTAGTTCAAACAAATCCTAATCTCTGTTAACAAACATAATTCACACACTTTTTGAGGTCTTTAAGGTTGTAATGAGGTTAGGGTATAGGTGGGATAAAACAAAAGGATAAACGAAGTTACAAGTTACAAGTATGCATCACGTTACTTCGCACGGCTCCTGCCGGATCTTTATATACTGTTTTCCGGTAGTTCAATGCACTTATTTATGAATTCCTTTTCATTGTAAGCTTATTAGGCTCCTTTTTTTTCTTTTTTTTACGGTACTCATATTGTGAATTCATCTTTTGAATATCATTGCATAGCTACCCCAAACTTACACGTTGCTATTCCAACAGCAACCCCAAACTTACACCAAAGCCGATAAACCAACAATTGTAATTTGCATACTTGAAACAAGGGAATGAATAATTAAACAAGGGTGTGTTAGAAACAATATATTTTTTTTACAGGCTCGAAATTGGTTAACAAGGGATAATCAAGATAAGGTGACTACCAAAGGCTCTAGCGTGAAAGAAAAACTTGCCTCAGTGTGTTATTATGCAGTATACAACAGAAAAGGACGCGTGCAAACTCTAAATAGTAGAATCATACCTGAATATCTCTCATGGAAATGAATGAACAATCGGCTGCATCTGATCTCACCATGGTAGGTTGACTTTGACAGGTTTCCTGATATCTCTCCATATGGTGAGTTTTCGCAGAAGTCGTTACAAAGCTGTTTGTTTTTCAGGATGACGTTGACTAAAGTGCGTCCGATCTTGAGTCACAGGTATCTATGAACGAGGTAACATAATTGGATGATTTACACAAATGTGGTGTCTAGAATCGATGTCACCCAATATAGTTAGAACCACCATCTCTATAAACAAGAAATTCAGACTGGACGATAAAAGCATGAAATTCATTAATAAGATATGCCCAAACGGGCGATTACAGAGAAACTGAAAATAACGCAACAAAAAGAAAAAAAACATAACAAAAGACTACCAAAAGTACATCAAGACAAACATCCACCACCTCTTCCTCTTCACAAACATCCACCACCTCTTCCTCCTCATTCATCTCTCTGGAACCACCTTCTTCACCATCTGATATCTCCTCTCCTTCAACCCATCCCTCAGATATATCCTCATCTCTCTCACACCCTTTTCCCACTAGAACACCTAACCCCTACAGTTTTATGTTTCCCGACTCCAGTTTTGAAGAGAGGATACCTGCAGATGAGATGGAAGAAGAAAATCTCTGCAGAGACATCGTGGTTTGGAGACCATGGTACCCTGTGCTGACTGGAGATTTTCAGTGGTTGTTTGATTGGTTCAGAATGAACCCTTCTGAAAGTGCTCCTCACATGGTCTTTCCAGAAGTGGTTTATCCTGCTGAAGTTGCTGGTCCTACTCCTCCAACAAACCTAGCAGCTATTCTTCAGGCGTTGGAAGTTGGAACTTCTGAGTTGCCTGAACCAGAATATGCTGAGGCAGATCCTGAGTCAGACTCAGATGTTGAGATGGAAGGTACAGAAGCTGAAGACCTCCCAGAAGATCGTCCTGCTGAGATTGCTGTCCCTGTTGGGAGAAATTCTGGTGCTTCTTCTTCTGGTGTACCCTCAGCTCTGATGGAGACCTTGGAAGCTCTGCATCAGAATCAGGCTATGCTGGCCTCTCGTTTGGACGCGCAAGAAGCATCCAATGTTGAGTTTCACTCCTTCATGGCAAGACAAACTGAGAGCACTGACGGGGTTCATGACATTCTAGCGCAGATTTTGTCTAAGCTAGGGTCTTAGTCTTTGGTCTTTGTAGTTTTCTTTCCTTGTTGCATCTGTTTTCTGCATACATCTTTTGTAATTCTGTTTGCTTAATCAATGAAAAGTTTAATTCTGTTTCTTTCCTTTGTCGTTTTCTTCATCTGAATCTTTTATATTCTTTTTGATGTTATGACAAAAAGGGGGAGAAAATATATGATAAATGATTTGATTAATATTATCAGTTACCGGGTAAAAAGGCCCCACATTACTAACAGAACTTGCAAAGTTCTATTCTTTAAGTTGTGTTGTTGCAGGAATTGAAGATTCTCTTTAAAGAGCAACATAAGAAGCAACAAGATGAATCAAGTTCTTGGATTCTTGAAGCAAGCTGAGTGCTATGAAGCTTCAGAATCAGAAGCAGAAGCAAGAATGTTCAGATATTCTGATGACAGAATATGATCTGAAACATTATGTGTAGTTGTTCTGATACATTCTATATTGCTTATATGGCTCTGATACATATTATGTGTTTTGAAACATATTTTATGTTCTGATTCATTCATGCTGACTTTTGTCGTTTAGTTTTGTTCTGTAACATTTCAGGATGTAGAGATGCTCTGACGATGCTCTGGTACATTCAACAATGTTCTGATACATTCTAGCATGAAGTGATGTAAGAAGAAATTCAAGCTCTGAAGCTGTCCAAATGGAAGCAAGAATCAGAAGCTGTGGATGTTCTGAAGATCTAAAGAAATTCAAGTTCTGAAGCTGTCCGATGGAAGCAGAAGTCATAAGCTGTGAATGTTCTGAAGATCAAAGAAATTCAAGTTCTGAAGCTGTCCGATGGAAGCAGGAATCAGAAGCTGTGAATGTTCTGAGGATCTAAAGAAATTCAATGTTCTGAAGCTGTCCTATGGAAGCAGAAATCAGAAGTCATGAATGTTCTGAAGATCAAGCATATGTGAACGTCTCTACCGAAATAATCAGGGAAGTCTTTTATTTATAAAATTCTTCTAGTATTAATTTCAGGGGGAGATTATTCATCTCAGGGGGGAGATTGTTAATCTCAGGGGGAGACATATTCACATGCTTATGCTATAGCTGTGTAATTGTCTTTAACCGTCTGCTCTTTCTGATCGCAAATTCATATCATTTATATATGTTTTTGTCATCATCAAAAAGGGGGAGATTGTTAGAACAAGATTTGTTCTGATCAATATTCTTAGTTTTGATGATAACAAGGATATGAATTTTGTGTGAGATAATGTGGTACTCTAATACATTGCAATTTCCCTTTCAGGAAATATATAAAGAGTATGCACAAATCAGCGCTCAGAAGCTTTGTCTCAGAAGGTTCAGCATGCAACATCAGAACATGGTCTGGCAAGACATCAGAAGATGGTCAAGGCAGAATCAGAACATGGGTCTATGGAAGCATCAGAAGAACTTGAGATCAGAAGCAGAAGCACTGAAGTTCTCATGGTATCACGCTCAGAAGCACTTCAAGGTCAGAAGACAAGAAGATGCTATGCACCAAGCTGTTTGACTCTGATGATATTCAAACGTTGTATACACAAACATCAGATCAGAAGAAAGTACAGGTGGCAGGCTACGCTGACTGACAAAAGGAACGTTGGAAGCTATTAAAGGCAACGTCAGTAGACACAGCGTGAACAAGGCTCGAGGTAGTTGACAAAAGCGTGAAACATTAAATGCAATGCTGTACGGAATACGCAAAGCATTAAATGCTTCCAACGGTCATCTTCTCAAGTGCCTATAAATATGAAGTTCTGATGAGAAGCAAGGTTACCAACTCTTAACCGAATCTGCTGATAATTAACTTGCTGAAACGCTGTTCAAATCAAAGCTCAGAAACTTCATCTTCATCAAAGCTCACTACATTGTTGTTGTAATATATTAGTGAGATTAAGCTTAAACTTTAAGAGAAATATCACTGTTGTGATTATAGCTTTTCAGAAGCATTGTAAAACTCTTATTCGATTACATTAATTTGTAAGTAACTAGAGTGATCAAGTGTTGATCAGGATACTCTAGGAAGTCTTAGCTTGTGTCTAAGCAGTTGTAATTAGAGTGATCACGTGGTGGTCAGGATACTCTAAGAAAGTCTTAGCTTGTGTCTAAGCATTTGTTCCTGGAGTGATCAGGTTGTGATCAGGATACTCTAGAAGACTTAGTTGCGGACTAAGTGGAAAACCATTGTAATCTGTTGCGATTAGTGGATTAAATCCTCAGGTGAGGTAAATCACTCCGTGGGGGTGGACTGGAGTAGTTTAGTTAACAACGAACCAGGATAAAAATAACTGTGCATATTGTTTTTATCGTTCAAGTTTTTAGACTACACTTATTCAAACCCCCCCTTTCTAAGTGTTTTTCTATCCTTCAACTGGCATCAGAGCGCCGGTTCTAAGGTGCAAGCACTTAACCGTGTTTAGAAAAGATTCAGGAAGAGAAAAACGCTTCAGTAAAAGATGGCTGGTGAAACTCAAACAAATCCACCTGCATCTACATCTGGCTCTGCTGAGCAATACAATGGTAACAATGGTTATACTAGACCACCAGTATTTGATGGTGAAAACTTTGAATACTGGAAAGATAAACTGGAAAGTTACTTTCTTGGTCTAGATGCTGATCTATGGGATCTTCTGATGGATGGTTACAAACATCCAGTGAAAGCCAGTGGCGTAAGGCTTACAAGGCAAGAAATGGATGATGATCAAAAGAAGCTTTTCAAGAATCATCATAAATGTAGGACTGTTTTGCTGAATGTTATCTCTCATGCTGAGTATGAGAAGATATCTAACAGGGAAACTGCCCATGATATATATGAGTCATTGAAAATGACCCATGAGGGAAATGCTCAAGTCAAGGAGACTAAAGCTCTTTCTCTAATCCAGAAATATGAAGCCTTCAAGATGGAGGATGATGAAGACATTGAGAAGATGTTTTCAAGATTTCAAACTCTGACTGCTGGATTAAGAGTTCTGGACAAAGGCTACACCAAGGCTGATCATGTAAAGAAGATCATCAGAAGCTTACCCAGAAGATGGGGTCCAATGGTGACTGCATTCAAGATTGCCAAGAATCTGAATGAAGTTTCGTTGGAAGAGCTTATCAGTGCCTTGAGAAGCCATGAAATAGAGCTGGATGCAAATGAACCTCAGAAGAAAGGTAAGTCTATTGCATTAAAATCTAATGTTAAAAAATGCACTAACGCTTTTCAGGCTAGAGAAGAAGATCCTGAAGAATCAGAATCTGAAGAAGAAGATGAACTGTCTATGATCTCCAGAAGGGTAAACCAACTCTGGAAGAGCAAGCAAAGGAAGTTCAGAGGCTTCAGAAGTTCAAAGAGATTTGAACGAGGAGAATCTTCTGGTGACAGAAGATCTGACAAGAAGAAGGCTGTCTGCTATGAGTGCAATGAGCCTGGACATTACAAGAACGAGTGTCCAAAACTTCAGAAGGAGAATCCCAAGAAGAAGTTTCATAAGAAGAAAGGTCTTATGGCAACATGGGATGATTCTGAATCAGAATCAGAATCAGACTCTGAAGGAGAGCAGGCCAACTTCGCGCTGATGGCTACAGAAGATGATGGATCAGAATCTACATCAGAATCAGATTCTGAAGAGGTATTTTCTGAACTATCTAGAGATGAGTTAGTTTCCAGTCTAACAGAGCTTCTTGAATTAAAAGCTCATCTTAGTATCAAATACAAAAAGCTGAAAAAGCAATTTGAATTTGAAACTAAGAAGCTTGAGTTGGAAAATTCTGAATTAAAAGAAAAAGTTTTAAAATTATCCAATAATGTTGGATCTCCTTCTGATTCAGAAAAATCCACTCCCAGTCTGAACCATATTCTGAAAGAATATGATTTAAGTTTCAGGAAGTTCTTATCTAGAAGTATTGGCAGAAGTCAGCTAGCTTCTATGATATATGCTGTGTCTGGAAACAAAAGAGTTGGCATTGGTTTTGAGGGTGAAACCCCATACAAACTTGAACTTGTAGATGATATGAAAATCTCATACAAGCCATTGTATGATCTGTTCAAGTATGGCCACTCACATGATATTAGGCACACATCACATGCTCAAAGCTTTCACATAACACACACCAAGAAGCATGTGACAAAACCTAGGAAATATCATGAAACTCAAAATAAGAATTATCATGCTGTTCCTCCTATTTCATATAATGCTAAACCCAAGTTCAATCAGAACTTGAGGAAAACTAACAAGAAAGGACCCAAGAAATTGTGGGTACCTAAGGAGAAGATAATTTCTGTTGCAGATATCCTTGGCTGCAAAGAGGACAAAAAGCAAAATGTCATGGTACCTGGACTCTGGGTGCTCGCGACACATGACGGGAAGAAGGTCTACATTCCAAGACCTGGTGCTTAAACCAGGTGGAGAAGTCAAGTTTGGAGGAGATCAGAAGGGCAAAATCATTGGCTCTGGAACCATTAGTCTTGGTAACTCTCCTTCCATAACTAATGTACTTCTTGTAGAAGGATTAACGCATAACTTATTGTCCATAAGTCAATTAAGTGACAATGGTTATGATATAATCTTCAATCAAAAGTCTTGCAAGGCTGTAAGTCAGAAGGATGGCTCAATCCTATTTACAGGCAAGAGGAAGAACAACATTTATAAGATTGATCTTTCTGATCTTGAGAAGCAGAAGGTGACTTGTCTTATGTCTGTTTCTGAGGAGCAATGGGTCTGGTGTCGCACGCTCGCGAAAAATGAACAGAGTCGCCACCAATATATTTATCCCATAAGGGAAAGGAATATCAGAAAACCTGGAAAAGGAAGGAACACGGTCTTGCGACCAGAGAATCTAGGTACGGGAGTCGGTTACGCAAGGGGAAGGTGCTAGCACCCCTCACGCCCATCGTACTCGATGGTATCCACCTATGTTTGTTTCTATCTAAAGGGTGTGTATCTATATCTATGTCTACATGCGAAATGAATGCAAAATGTAGGGAAAATAAAGAATTGTACTCGCACGGGCCCTACCCCGCTGCCTACGTATCCTTTTCAGGAATCAGAGTTACCGTAGCTCGGCTCACGTTTTTCTGTTTGTTTTTGTGTTTTTTAATTGGGCGGAGTTAACGTTCGCGCTCTTGCATAAGGGATCGCCTACGATGCGTTCGAGCGAAATAACAGTGCCCTTAGGTGCCAACGAGGAAAAAGAAAAAGAAATGATTGGTTTGTGTCTTTTAGGGTAATTCCATGATGACGAAGACCTACTACAAGGCTTCGCATCACTTCCTTACTTTGTTTTAAATCTGACCATTTATTAGTGTTTTGAAGTGTTTTTGGTTAGGTGTTTTTTAAGGGGATTTAATTTGTGACTTAGATCATACCAAAAGGAGTTTTGTTTTGCATATTTAGAGAATGCACATCGAGGCCTACGCCACAATCGTTTCTCTAAATAACGGTTAAGAAATACATCGAGGCTTCACACCTCAATCATTTCTTCTCCGCTAAGTAAAGGAAATAAAAAGGAGTTCTTTTATGAGTATTTAGAGAATGCACATCGAGGCCTACGCCACAATCGTTTCTCTAAATAACGGTTAAGAAATACATCGAGGCTTCACACCTCAATCATTTCTTCTCCGCTAAGTAGGAAAGAACATACATCGGGGCCTACGCCCCAATCATTTCTTTCCTACTATGAAATATAGTAACGGTATGATCTTCATCGATATTTATTAAGTATTTTAAAAGTTTAAAAGAAAAAAGAATGCAATAGGGAACTAATCCTAAATTCTAATCTAAGTCTAATTCTAAAGTTATGTTAACATGGAATCGATTCTAAGGAGCATTAAAATGGTATTTAACAAAATAGGCCAAAAATATGGCCAAAAGCTAAGCAACAAAATCACGCAACAATTACACAAAAATAACATGGAAGTAGTACAAGAACAAATCAAGAGTTAGTACAAGGTTACTCTAAGAAATACTACTATCTTTATGAGTTTTTTGTTAATAAGGGAAATCTAATTCAAGCCTAAATCATACTAAAAACCTAAATGCTACTAAACCTAAACTATTATATTTTTTTATGAGGTTTTTATGTCATCTTTATCACCTAAAAGAAGTAAAAAAAAACTAAGTAGAAAATCTTAAAAAAACTAGCAATTAAACATGGACTCGGGGGGGCGTGAAATGAAAATGATGGTGCATGAGTAATTGGCGCTGGGCCCAAAGGGACTGACCCAGTTGTGAATACAAGATTACACTCAAAGATGTTTTTGATTCATGGCAAACTCAAATAAGCATTCAAACAACAAGACTGAAGCAGAAAACTTAAAGAAAAGCAAGCATTGATCACTCATAAGTCAATCCATTATGTGTATGTGTTTATAGGTTGCCTCAACACAAGCAAAACAAGAAGAATGCAGAAAAACAGCAGTTAGGTCGACCTACCATCAACCCAGGTCGACCTAAAATGGAGAAAAACTCATATGTCCCTGCTAGGTCGACTCACACATCATTTAGGTCGACCTAAATTGATGAATTCTACATACCAGCCTGTTAGGTCGACCTACACATCAACTAGGTCGACCTAATCTGTGAAAATGTCCCCAGAATGCATCAGAAGAGGATTCTGGTCGACCTACTCCTTCAACAGGTCGACCTAACTGGGAGCAAAATTCTGCAAGCTCTGTTAGGTCGACCTAAGCACTACAAGTGGTCGACCTAACTGATAAAGAAAGTTCAAAAATCAGTTTTTCTTGGTTCTAACTGTTATGCAATCATATATATTGTGCAAGGGTAATCATTCAAGCAACACCAACGACTGAAAGATACACAAACGCTTCTCATCTTCGTTCTTCATCATCTCCAACACAATTACACATAATCATTCTTGCGTTGCGGGTTAGTGATGAGTTCGATAACGTCCATGGAACGGAATTGAAGATTCCTAGTGGGTGAAGGTTTGTGGGGTTTGTTGGTGAATAAAATCTGCGGGTTTTGTCCTCCACGACGGGTGGTTCTTGGGGGTTTTTATCAAGAGGCGTTCATTGAGGATTCGGCTGAGTGTAACGATTGAGGAACGGGGAGTTCAAGGAATCAAGACACTGCAGAAGGGAATCAAAGTGAAGCTCTTGGATAACCTTGATCTGGCTCAAGATTAAGGGGGAAGAAGATTCAAAGGATCGACATAATTGGTTTATCGTTTATCGCTTTGTTATCTTCTTTGTATATACTACTTTCAACATTAATGAAAGATTACCCAATTTCAATTTGGAATTGGGGGCAGACGTAGTCGTAGCGAGGACGATCGACGAACTGCCTAAACAAATATCGTGTTCTTGTCGCTTTTACTTTCTCTTTTACTTTCTGTTCATAATTGGTTATAAGTGCAAAATTGATCAACGATTCAAGTGTTAAAATTGTGAATTAAAGTTCTGCACAAACATCACAATTCACCACAACTTGAATCACTATCAATTTGAACCTATCACCAAGTGTTTGTGTTTTTGCTTAATCCAATCTTACTGCATTGCAAATCAAAGTTGTCAATCTAGAAGTTAATTGGATTTCAGTTGTTAAACGTATTGGTTAGCTATCATATTACTTCACCATTAATTCCACTTACTCTTTGGTTTTGAAACACATACGACCTTTGCAATAGCGGTCCAGAATAGACGCAAGTCGATTCAGAACCGCTTTCGCTCGAGTCTGTAGAAAAATCTGTAAAAACTTAGTGAGATCTATTCACCCCCCCCTCTAGATCTATAGGCCAGCGTCTAACAAGTGGCATCAAGAGCTCTGGTTTATTCCGTGCTACGTGAAACACTTATTGGAAAGATGGCTTCTGGACCTAAAGGGGCTCATAATAGAGCTCCAGTTTTCAACGGAGAAAACTACGGCTATTGGAAGGATTGTATGTGTGTCCATATCAATGCAATTGATAGGAACATCTGGACAGCTATTGTCAATGGTCCATTTCAGATCACTATGACAAATGCAGCTGGTGCAGTTGTTCCAAAACCAGAAGATACTTGGAATGCTGAAGATGAAAAGAAATATGCATACGATTGGAAAGCGAGAAACATTCTAATCTCAGCTCTAGGAGTTGATGAATACTATCGCGTTTCCCATTGTAGATCAGCTAAAGCTATGTGGGACACATTGCAAGTTGCCCACGAGGGAACGGATGATGTCAAACTAGCTAGGATCAATACGTTAACTCAAGAGTTCGAACTTTTCCACATGGAAGATGGTGAAACCATCGAAAGCATGCAGAAAAGATTCGTTCACCTGAAAAATCGATTAAATTCTCTTGATAGACCTGTTTCCAATGCAGTTGCTACTAACAAAATCTTAAGGTGTTTGAACAGGGAATGGCAGCCCAAAGTTACAGCAATTAAGGAAGCAAATGATCTCAACACTTTAGACATTACCACTCTTTTTGGTAAACTAGAGGAACATGAACAGCATCTTAAATGCCTTGACATGCATGAGAAGAGGACAAAGAAAGAAAAGAACATGGAGAAAGAGGTAGAGAAGAAGTCAATAGCTCTAAAAGCTTCGAGCTCCAAGACCTCAAAACGAGAGCCAAAGGATAGTGACACAAGTAGTGACGAAGACTCCGATGATGAGGAAATGGGACTGTTTGTGCGAAGATACAACAAATATCTAAAGAAAAATGGAGCAAAACATTCCGACAAAGGATTGATCAACTATAGAAAGCAATCAAACATGTTCAAACAAGATGACGACAACAAAGGAAAGATCAAAGGTCTTTGCTTCAATTGTGGGAAAGCCGGTCACTACAAACCGGATTGTCCATACCTTAAGAAAGAAAAGGAGAAGAACCAAAGCAAAGGTCATAACAAATCTAAAAGAGCTTACATAGCATGGGAAAGTGATTCATCTAGTGAAAGCTCGTCAAGCGATGAAGAAGAATCAGCAAACCTATGTTTCATGGCTCATCAAAACAAGAAAAAGAAAGCTGTAAGTCATCTTAAACCTGAACTCGTAGATAAGGTATCTCATTCTCAACTAAAACTTGCTTTTGAAGAATTACATAGAGATGCAATTAAAGCTTTCAAACTTTTGGCCTCAAATAAGAAAATATTTTCATATCTTGAATCAAAAGTTGAGAAAACCTAAAGGGATATGGAAGCTTTAAAACAATCTATGCTAGACATTCAAAAGGACAAAGTTGAAATAGATCCTACATCATGGTTTGGTTGTGAGACATGTCACATTTGGCAAAAAGAAGTGAGAGATCTAAAAGCCAAGTTAGACAAGGCTCTACAACCAAAAGTGACTTTTGCGGTTGATCCAAACAAGTTCAAAAGATCGTATACTCCTTTATATAGTAAATACACTTTTGTACCAAAAGTATCAACTAGCAAAACTCCATATTCTCATCATATTACCTGTCATTATTGTTGCAAAAAGGGACATACCATTGAAAAATGCAAATTTAGGAGAATTTTAGTTCCTAAAGGAGTATTTCAATGGTTGCCTAAGTGCAACAAATTGTGTACTCACTACCAAGGACCCAATGAAAATTGGGGACCTCCCTCTTTAAATTAATCTTGCAGGAAAAGTGTCTTGACATTGCCGAAAGGTTGTGGTTCCTTGATAGCGGATGTTCAAGACACATGACTGGAGACCTATCTCTTTTCGTTGAGTTTCAAGCAAAGAAAAAGGGGTATGTCACCTATGGAGATAACAATCGGGGAGCCATACTTGGTAAAGGAAGTGTAGGTCTTTCATTTAATGGTGCAGGCCCATCCACTGAAGACATTGTCAAGGATAAGGAAGATGAGGATGAAAGTATTGTAAAGAAAGATGCTGAGAGAGAGAAAGATGAGTCTCACAATGAAAATGAAAAAGAAAGCATCTCAAACAATGAAGAACTTCCCAAGGCCTGGACAAACGTGAAAGACCATCCAATTGATAATATAATAGGAGACATCTCAAGGGGCGTTACAACACGCTCAAAGATAAGTAACTTCTGCCATCATTTTGCTTTTGTTTCACAAGTTGAGCCGAAAAACGCTAAGGATGCATTACTTGATGAGCATTGGCTAATGGCCATGCAAGAAGAATTAAACCAATTTAAACGGAATGATGTTTGGGACTTAGTCCCTCATCTGGGAGATCATCAAGTAATAGGCACTAGATGGGTTTTTCGCAACAAACTTGATGAAAACGGTGTTATTACTAGAAACAAAGCTAGATTAGTTGCCCAAGGTTACAATCAAGAGGAAGGTATTGATTATGAAGAGACATACGCTCCTGTAGCACGTCTCGAAGCTATTCGCCTCTTACTTGCTTATGCTTGTTCTAAAGACTTCAAACTATTCCAAATGGATGTTAAGAGTGCCTTTCTAAATGGCTATATAAATGAAGAAGTCTATGTTGCTCAGCCACCCGGCTTTGAGAATTACATGTATCCAACTCATGTGTATAAGCTGAAACGTGCTCTATACGGTCTTAAACAAGCCCCTCGGGCTTGGTACGAACGTTTGAGCAAATTTCTCCTTAGTCAAGGGTACTCTAGAGGTAAAGTTGATACTACTCTCTTTATTAAAAGAAAAGATAAGGATATTCTCTTAGTCCAAATTTATGTAGATGATATTATATTTGGGTCCACTAATGCAAAACTTGTCAAAGACTTTTCTAAGCTTATGCAGAGTGAATTTGAGATGAGTCTCATGGGTGAGCTAAATTTCTTCCTTGGCCTACAAATCAAGCAACTCAGTCATGGAACGTTTGTGAATCAAACTAAATATTGTACGGAGCTGCTCAAAAGATTTGGAATGAGTGAAGCAAAGGAAATTGACACACCTATGGCAACAAATACAAATCTAGACAAAGATGAGAAAGGTAAAGAGGTTGACGTGAAATTATACCGAGGTATGATAGGTTCACTATTGTATCTTACTGCCTCAAGACCAGACATCATGTTTAGTGTGTGTATGTGTGCAAGATATCAATCTTGTCCAAAAGAATCTCACTTGAAAGCTGTCAAAAGAATTCTGCGATACTTACGTGGAACTACTACATATGGCCTATGGTATCCAAAAGGAAATGAGTGTCATTTGGTAGGATTCTCCGATTCAGATTTTGCTGGCTGCAAATCCGATAGAAAAAGCACTAGTGGAACGTGTCATCTATTCTCAAACTCATTAATAAGTTGGCATAGTAAGAAACAAGTATCGGTTGCATTATCCACTGCTGAGGCAGAATATGTAGCTGCTGGAAGCTGCTGTGCACAAATATTATGGCTCAAGCAACAACTTCTTGACTTTGGTATTAAGCTTGATCACATACCTATCATGTGCGACAACACAAGCGCCATAAACTTGAGTAAAAATCCTGTCTTACACTCACGTACCAAACACATTGAAATAAGGCATCACTTTCTACGAGATCATGTAGAGAAAGGAGACGTTACTTTTGAACATGTAGAAAGCAAGAAGCAACTAGCTGACATCTTCACCAAACCGCTAGCAACGGAACAATATTTCAACATTCGTAGGGAATTAGGGATACTCGATATCTCTAATTTGGGCTAATTACGTTTGTTTTCTCTTAATATTATTTCTTTACTTTATGTATATATCTATTTGTCTTGCTAACATTTTTTTAGCATAAAGGTAGTTCATCATCAAGCCAGGCGTCATATTGAAAAAGCGGTAACGTAATTGTTGTTCACTTCTAAAAATATTATTGATACTATAATATGCTATCAATTAACATGCTTATAGTGACCTCATGCATAAAAACTGCTCCTGCTCACATATGTGTCTCATTCTACCATTAACTACCTTTTACCTACTATACTATACATGCTAGCATTATTATCTATGGTTCTCTTGTTACTCCTCTATTCTCCTGTTTTCTCTTTTTGATGTTGACAAAGGGGGAGATAGATGCTGGATGTACGGGGGAGCTTTGTTGAGAGATTGCCCTGTTGAGAGATAGATGCTGGATGTACGGGGGAGCTCTGCTGAGTCTTTATCATTTACTACCAGAGCTTAGTCGAATGGTTTGCCATCATCAAAAAGGGGGAGTATGTGAATACAAGATTACACTCAAAGATGTTTTTGATTCATGGCAAACTCAAATAAGCATTCAAACAACAAGACTGAAGCAGAAAACTTAAAGAAAAGCAAGCATTGATCACTCATAAGTCAATCCATTATGTGTATGTGTTTATAGGTTGCCTCAACACAAGCAAAACAAGAAGAATGCAGAAAAACAGCAGTTAGGTCGACCTACCATCAACCCAGGTCGACCTAAAATGGAGAAAAACTCATATGTCCCTGCTAGGTCGACTCACACATCATTTAGGTCGACCTAAATTGATGAATTCTACATACCAGCCTGTTAGGTCGACCTACACATCAACTAGGTCGACCTAATCTGTGAAAATGTCCCCAGAATGCATCAGAAGAGGATTCTGGTCGACCTACTCCTTCAACAGGTCGACCTAACTGGGAGCAAAATTCTGCAAGCTCTGTTAGGTCGACCTAAGCACTACAAGTGGTCGACCTAACTGATAAAGAAAGTTCAAAAATCAGTTTTTCTTGGTTCTAACTGTTATGCAATCATATATATTGTGCAAGGGTAATCATTCAAGCAACACCAACGACTGAAAGATACACAAACGCTTCTCATCTTCGTTCTTCATCATCTCCAACACAATTACACATAATCATTCTTGCGTTGCGGGTTAGTGATGAGTTCGATAACGTCCATGGAACGGAATTGAAGATTCCTAGTGGGTGAAGGTTTGTGGGGTTTGTTGGTGAATAAAATCTGCGGGTTTTGTCCTCCACGACGGGTGGTTCTTGGGGGTTTTTATCAAGAGGCGTTCATTGAGGATTCGGCTGAGTGTAACGATTGAGGAACGGGGAGTTCAAGGAATCAAGACACTGCAGAAGGGAATCAAAGTGAAGCTCTTGGATAACCTTGATCTGGCTCAAGATTAAGGGGGAAGAAGATTCAAAGGATCGACATAATTGGTTTATCGTTTATCGCTTTGTTATCTTCTTTGTATATACTACTTTCAACATTAATGAAAGATTACCCAATTTCAATTTGGAATTGGGGGCAGACGTAGTCGTAGCGAGGACGATCGACGAACTGCCTAAACAAATATCGTGTTCTTGTCGCTTTTACTTTCTCTTTTACTTTCTGTTCATAATTGGTTATAAGTGCAAAATTGATCAACGATTCAAGTGTTAAAATTGTGAATTAAAGTTCTGCACAAACATCACAATTCACCACAACTTGAATCACTATCAATTTGAACCTATCACCAAGTGTTTGTGTTTTTGCTTAATCCAATCTTACTGCATTGCAAATCAAAGTTGTCAATCTAGAAGTTAATTGGATTTCAGTTGTTAAACGTATTGGTTAGCTATCATATTACTTCACCATTAATTCCACTTACTCTTTGGTTTTGAAACACATACGACCTTTGCAATAGCGGTCCAGAATAGACGCAAGTCGATTCAGAACCGCTTTCGCTCGAGTCTGTAGAAAAATCTGTAAAAACTTAGTGAGATCTATTCACCCCCCCCTCTAGATCTATAGGCCAGCGTCTAACACCAGTAGAGTTGTTTGTATAGCTTCTTCAGTAAAAGAGTATGGTGCGATGGGCTTAGGGATATGATCTCTAAGATTTTCGTGTAGCCCAATATGATGATCCATGGTATTCAGATTCAATTTTGATGAAAAAGAATAAAAGAAATTAAAATTAAAAAAAGAAAAAGGAAAAGGGGATTAGGGTAAAGGCTTACGTGAACTCAAACGAATTCAGCTTCTCCTTCACGAGCGAGTAGACGACGGCGCAGTGAATCGAATCCTTCTCCGATCGGAGCTTCTCCGTCCTAAGCTCTTCATCTCCGATTCCACTTCTCTTATCTCTGCTCGTCTCGGACCTTGTTCTCACGTTCTCCGATCAGCTCTAACCTTTCTGTTAACTTGTTCTTCACACTCAATATTCTGATTCGTGCTCAACGGCAAGAGCTCGGTGTTTCTTCGAATTCAACGAAGATGAAGAGAACTCCAGTTGAAGTCTTCACGAAACGGTAATCCTTGATATCTCGTTTCGATTCGTTCTTCTTCTTCTTTCTGCGATTTGACGTTTGCGATGCGTTGTTGTTGTTTGTTGATGAACACGTGCTGTTGTTGCGATGAAGATGAAGAACACGGTTCCGATAGAGAGAAAGATTGAAGGAAGATGAAGATTTTGATTTATTTTCTGTGAGTTTCAATCTTCTGCATCAAAGTAAGTCCTACCGATTTTTCTGTGTCAATTTGTTCTTCCCTTTTTCTCTGTGTTATCGATCCTCTTCCCCCTTTCCGATTCTTTTTCTGTTGGTCTATGAATGATGATGAAGAGGTTTTGAGATGGGAGAATGGTGATGGAGGTGGAGGTTGAAGGGGGGAGAGAGGGTTGCAGAAGTGGTGAAGGTGAGGTTGAAAAATGGCGTGAGGAATTGATGAAGATGATGAAAGGTTGAATGGTGCGTGAAGATTAGAGAGGAGGTAAAGGAAATGGCTGAAGAAGTTGAATTGTGGAGGGAAAAGAGAATATATAAGGGTTAGTCTCGGGTGATTGTGAGGTTTGGAGGTAGTTACAGGGGAGTGATTCTGAGCCCTTGGATTATGGAATTCGGTTATGAGATGGAGAGTGAGGATGGAACGGCTTTGGTGGTTATTTTGAACTGTGGGATTCTGTTACAGTTAGTTAAAAGTTGGTTAGAGTTTGGGAGAAAGTTAGTTACTTGTAGGTTTGAAAGTCAGTTAGGTGGTTATAATTAGTTACTAGGTTAGTTATTTTAGTTCGGATTTCTGTTATGAAGCTGAGTTAATGTGAACTGTTAGTTTGTTAAATTTTTGTATGGTTTTGAATATTACGGTAGAGAATGGTATGTACGGTATTGTTGAGACAGTTTATAGCTTGTATATGGTAAGGTTATTTTGCTTTGCAGAGTTGTGTATGTGCAGCATTGGTGTCACTTAGAAAATTCTGAACTGAGATACTCTCTCTTTTTACAGGGCAGATGGTTAAAAGCTCGCTTGATTGTCGAGTGGACTTTTGGACGATGAAGCTTTTATGTTTGTTATTTGTTGTGGCAGGTATGGTGCTGTTTGGATATATTGGTGATGAATTTTGGACTGAACTGGTTTTTGTGTGTATGCTACAGGGACCGGTTTTGATGTGTCATGTTGATTTTGTTCGGCTGCGTAGGCTCGGCGGAGGTTAAGACATGGGGCTGACTGGTATAAGTTGCAGCAGGCATTTTCTTTGTATTGCAGGGTAGTATGGTAGGGAGCCATTTGGAATTTTGATTTGTATGCAAGGCTGTTTGGTATGGTTATGTACAGGTTGTTTATATTTGAATGTTTGATTAATGTATGTATGGACATGGTTCTGATTTGGATTGCAACATTTTGGCAGGGATGTACATGTATGTATGTAGGTCTGTTTGAATGGCTTAGATAGTTCAGCAGGTTTTTTTTGGAATTTATTGAATGATATAGCTTCAAAATGGTGAATCTGACTTGTGTTCAACATATGGGTGGAGTATGTTTTATGCAGGCTTGGACATGATGGGAAAAGGTTTGAAGAGTGGACAGGGAGCAAAGCAAAAGCATTATTTTTTTTGGATCAATTTGGGAGCTGTCTGGAATTGTTGTGCAGGATCTCTTCTTTTGTAATTCAAATAGTTTTGTAATGGATAATTAAGGATGATGATGTAAATGTTAAGTGTGAACCTTTGTAATGAACAATGTAGGTTTGTAATGAATGATGATGTTGAATGGGACTTGAAACGATATTGTGCTCTTGTAATCCCTTTTGAGCTCGAAGACCTTGCATCTTAATAAAGCTTGGTTCACATAACAAATCTTCACCTTCAAATTTTAATGGCAACTCTTGAATCTTTGACTTTAATTCTCACAATCTGAATTAACTTGCAATTGAAATAACAAGTATATGATGAGAATCAGAAACTGTGTTGACCAAAACAAATGAGCAAATCAATCTTTTATATATTGTTGTATTTGTGATTCAATCCACCGCAACAATAATGCTTCGAAGGAATCCTTGAAGAAGATAATAATTGAACATAGAAGAACGCCTTAACACGAAATCCTGTGAAACTCAAATGAAACAACAATTTTAGACACCAATTATAAGAAGCTCCAATCTCCTGATACACATAGGAATATAGATCCTAATCCTTCGATCTTGGTGCACCTTGAAGGATAATAGCTTTGTAACTTGAGGAGAAGGAAACCATGGTAACCATAAATCAAAAATCTTAACTTCCAACCATGACAGATGAGAAAAAACTTGAATAGCCCCTGAATGGAGGTGGGAGCCTCAAAACAACAGTAAACCCGAACTCTTTTCAAATCCTTGATCCCGAGCCATTTTATTGTTTAATGAATGCATGAGTCATGTTAGGTGACCTAATGGAAGGTATGTACATGAATGCCAAGCCTATGCCATAAAAAAGTAAAGGGTAGGACAAATTTGGGGTATGGCAACTGCCCCTATTTAATCGTCTTAAACCTGAAGGTGAGATTGGCGCTAGCCTTTCGAACATTCGAGGTAGAAGAGGATTAAATATCAAAGTACCAAAAATTTGTCCTGAAATGATGGTGTAAGTGTTATCCTTATTTTGTTTTTGTTTTGATATCTGCTGGGGAAATAGATTTTTTGTTTTTCTGGTGGAAATATTTATAGTGAATAATGGATTTGAATGGTGGTAGCTTGTAACGTAGCCAAAGTGCCAATACAAGGTTCTCAAAGGAGGTGATTGTTACATGGAACGGTAGCTGGAAAAGAAATGGGTTTGACCGAAAGGTAAGGTAACATAGGAGAATTTTTTAAGGGAGGTACAGACGAGTATCGAAAGAGGATACAGACGAGCATCAAAAGAACGACACATACGAGCATCCAAAGAACGACACATACGAGCATCGAAAGAAGATACAGACGAGTACCAAAGGAACGACACATACGAGCATCGAAAGACCGACACATACGAGCATCGAAAGAAGATACAGACGAGTACCAAAGGAACGACACATACGAGTATCGAAAGAACGACACATACGAGTACCGAGAGAATGACACATACGAGCATCAAAAGAAAGATACATACGAGTACCAAGGGGATGACACATACGAGTGTCGAAAGAAGATACATACGAGTACCGAGAGAATGACACATACGAGTATCAAAAGAAAGATACATACGAGTACCAAGGGGATGACACATACGAGTGTCGAAAGAAGATACAGACGAGTACCAAAGGAATGACACATACGAGCATCAAAAGAAAGATACATACGAGTACCAAGGGGATGACACATACGAGTGTCGAAAGAAGATACAGACGAGTACCAAAGGAATGACACATACGAGCGTCAAAAGGAGAGATACATACGAGTACCAAAAGAATGACACATACGAGTGTTTGAGAAGCTTGGTAGATGAAATTGCTGGGGATTGAGATTTAGTCTTGAAATGATTTGCCAGGACGGAAGGCAAAGGATACACAACACGGGGGTTGGATCTAAAAGTTTTCCCGTACGAGGGAAAGGGACCACGGAGACTAGTGACGACTAGACTCGACAGTAAGATGACAGTAACCACTGGGAATTACGGGGGATATCGGTGCTTACGAAGCATAAGAGTTACATTAATCCCTCAGGCCAAAAGACGGGGTGTAACTCTTCAAGAGTGGCAATCGTTCGAACTGCCACACACCAAGTATGGTTATCCAAACGAGTGAAAAATGAGATGGGTTGAATGCTCACCCTCATTCGCACTCTAATTTGCACGCAACATACGGGAAATAACCATGACAAGACTAGAGACGACTAGACTCGACAAGAAGGCGATAGTAACCACTGGGGATTACGGGAATATGGATGCTTACGAAGCATAAGAACTACATTAATCCCTCAGGCCAAAAGGCGGGGTGTAATTCTCCGGAGCGGCAATCGTTCGAATTGCCACACACCAAGTATGGTTATTCAAACGATTGAAAAATGAGATGGGTTGAATGCCCACCCTCATTCACGCTCTGATCTGCACGCAGCACATGGGAAATAACCTCGGAGACAACAATTCTGACGAAGAAAGACATTGTATCCGATCCATGTTGGAGAGAGAAAATGAGACCTCTTTTGGGGATTAAGGATACCAGGTATCGGCACCGTGGCATAAGGAGATTTGTAATGTAGTAGCAGATATCAATTGGAGTTTGTAAGGACAACTTTTTATATAGGGAAGTATCATCGTCTTGGTTGTCGCGGGTCAAAAAATCATCGCCACGAAAATGTATCGAACAGAGTCGCCACCAAATTTGGGTTCGGGAGTCGGTTAAGCAAGGGGAAGGTATTAGCACCCCTTACCTCCATCGTACTCGATGGGACCCATTTAGTTATTCTTGTGATTAATTGTTAGCTTATTATCTACTTGCGTTATTTATTAGGTTGGAAAGAAGAAAGGAACAAAAAAAAAGATTTTTTATTATTGTGCTCGCCAAGACATTTGTATCTTGTGCCTACGTATTCCCTAGTGCAATGGGAAAGTCAGAGCAATCGTAGTTCAGGCTACGAAATTATATTTTTTATTTTAGTGTGCTCGCCAAGACATTTGAGTCTTGTGCCTACATATCTTCAATGGAAGAATCAGAGCGATTGTAGTTCGAAGGAACTACGAAATTATATTTTTTTATTTAGTGTGCTCGCCAAGACATTTGAGTCTTGTGCCTACATATCTTCAATGGAAGAATCAGAGCGATTGTAGTTCGAAGAACTACGAATTTGTTGATTAATTTTGATGAGTCTAATCGCACTTGGGCGGGAAGACGAGTTTTTGAATGTGGTTCGCACTTGGGCGAGATTTGCACTTGGGCAAAGAGAAGATGAGTTTGAAATAGGTGTTTTATGAAAAATTGGAATTCGAGTACGTAAACAATGGCTTAACGGCCATCGCCTAGAATACTTGAAAGAGCATTTGCTAAATTGAGTTCTTATGAAGTTTTTTAATGGAATACAAGCATTCAAACAAAAGCTTAACGGCCATCGTCTAAATGCTTTAGAGCAACTTGTACAAGTACGTACAACCCCCTCTTGATTAATCCATTATAAACCGAAATTGATTTGATAAAAAACGTTTTGTAGAGAAAGGTGAGACAAATAGAATTTTAAGGATCTTTAATGGAATCAAAGCATTCAAACAAAAGCTTAACGGCCATCGTCTAAATGCTTTAGAGCAACTTGTACAAGTACGTACAACCCCCTATTTTCAACCATTATTGACAAAATTCAATTCGATTATTAAAACAATTTTGAATTTTTTGATTGTGATAAAAGAAGCTTGAAAAAGATACTTGGTGTTGACCAAGATTTATTGTGGAATTGTTTGAAGCGGACTCGACGTTGGATCGAGTATTTAAATGAAAATTTATTATTATTTTGAATTTTTACTTTGATAAAAAGAAATTACTACTACTAATATTTTTAAAAGATCCTTTTCTTTTTAGAAATTTATTTTGAAGTTATTTCTAAAGCAAGAAGAAAATTCTAACTGTTTTTTTTTTCATTTTTTTATTCTAAAACTAACAACCAAAATTAGAGAGAAAAAGAAAAACAAGCTAATGGGCCAGATAGGGTGTATAACACAGGATTGGAGGTATGACCTGATTGAAGAATGCTGGCCCATGAAAAATAAAAAAACTAAATTCAATAAAATAAACCAGTTGGGTCGTACCGGATCCGAGACCTCCCTTTTCACTTCACAAAATCCGGGTTCAATGGAAAACCCTAGAAAACACAATAACAACTTTCTTTAACCGTGAATCTCTCCTGAACCGCACGTTTCTAAACTCAGTTCTTTTGTACCGTTCTCTCTCGATCTCGTCTCTAACAACAAGCATATAACAAAACTCAATTCTCCCCTCTCTCGCGGTGTTATCTCTCCGCTCTCTCGATTTCTTTCGCCGCGAACACCAACAACAGAACTTTTTGTTTCTCGCTCTCCATCTCAGTTCTCTCTTACAATTTCGTATCTCACACGTGATCTCTCTCGATCTCTTGCTCACTCGTCCTCACCGCTCTCGCCATTCATTAACAACAAGAATACAAATCGAAATATCAAAATCCCTAACCCCGAGTGAACCCTTAAAACCCCAAATCAATAATTCTGATATTTACATGGTGAAAAAACAAACAAACAAGGTATAACAATGGAAAACGAAATACACAAATGAAAATATAGCACAAAAACCAGGTATGTTCTTTGAATCTCAGGCACTTGCTTTTTGCTTCTGACTCTCTTTGCTCCGGTCTCTGAGTTTTCTTCTAATCCTTCTTTATGCGAACTCTTCTGCCCTGTTATTTTTATTGTTGTTCTGCGGGTCTGAGTTGTGGATGAGTGATTTAAGGGAGTATGGATTTGTGGTCAGTGATGGTGTTTGGTCTGAGGGTGTTTAATGTTCTGTTTGCGACATTTGAGTGTTACATTGAGTTGAGCGTTATGTTGCTGTATTTTCTGCAGGTTTATGAGATGTTTATGAGTGAGTTTGTGAGGATTGAAGGTTGGGTGAGACTTTGAGGCTATGATTATGGAAATTACTGAGGGAATGCAGAGTTGTGGTTTCTGAGGTTATTGTATTATGCGCTAGTGTTAAATGTGCAGAGGTGAGTATTGAGGATGTTGGAGGTGAGGTTTTTGTGAAGGTGTTTGTGGCTGCCTCTAGGGTTTTTCGGCCTCCGCTCTAGGGTTTTTTTTCTCCTTTCTTGCTGTTGATCTTCTGTTTTTATAGGTGGGATGAGGTAGTTTTGGGGGGAAAATTGAGATAGGTTTTGAACTTGTTTGGTATTCTGCTTTGGTACCTTTCTTGTGCAGGTTTTTGTTGTGCTTATTTGATGCAATTTTTCGCTTGTTGCTGCAGGTTGGAGCAGCAGTAGCAGGTTGGTGGTTATTGGAGCAGGGTCTTTGGACTGGTGTGGCAAGTGGGGCATAACATGAAGATGATGGTGAAACGAGCGTGCAACTTTGATACTTGCTTATTTATTTTTGTATTGATGATTTGAAATGTAATCAAAACAATATGTATACTTATGTTTTTATACAAATTATAAATTCTGACTTTAAACTATATAAAGTGAAACAAAAATATTTACTAAATGCAATTAATTATAATGAGAAAATGGTTCTGAATTATATACATCTTCTATTGCAACTATTTTTGTATTTAATCATGTATAGTATACTTAGATAAAAAAGCATGAATTACAACAAACTTTAATCTATAATTAGTTTTAGTTGTTAAAGAAAAAAATATATATATTAATTCCAATAACAACAAACTTAACAATTCAAATGATGCATGAAAAGCAAACATAAAAATGCAAAGATACTTTGATTATGCATATGAGAACGAATTAGATGAAAAAAAATTAGGTCAAAATTTAGGGTGCGACAGATGCCCCTATTTAATTATCTTTAGCCAGATAGCGCGAACGACTTTGATCTTCGGGATATCAAAGGCGAAAGGTAATTAAATACTAAGTGACCTGAATTTTGACCCTTGATGCGATGAATATGTCATGAATGCATGGATGCATGAATTCTTTGTTGGGGATATGGAAATAGAGACGAGGCAAAGGCACATACCTGAAGATCTCATTTGTGGTATTTTTGTTCTTGTTTGAATTTTCACGTTTTTTTTGCATTTTTTCGATTTCATCTTGTATCATGTAACCTCTGGATTAATGAAAGATTGGGGCTTTAGGGTTCTTGCTGGGAATGGGGTTTTTATGTTTCGAATGCTTGAGTGTCGCTGTTGCTAAACGCGAGTAGAGATCGAAATCGAGATAGAGAGATCGAAGTCTTGAGTGTGTTTGTTGTTGAGCGAAATCTGAGAGAAATCCAGAGAGAAAATCGCGAGAGAAAGCATGATTCGAGAGAGGCGGAGAGTTTGGTCTTATTGTTGTTGTGTTCGTTCATCGAGAGCAGAAGCAGAGATATCGCGAGGGAGATGGTAAGGTCGGATTATCTGCAGAACTTGAATCTAGGGTTAGTTTTGGTAAACACGTTTTTGTGATGTTATGAGGGTGACGGATCCAGTTCTGACCCGGTTCGCCTCCCCTTCAGATTCGGGGAGACTTGCGGGGAAAGGAGTTCTAGTGTGAAGTCTTGCGGGGATTGATGAAATGATTGTGTGAAGGAGTTCTAGTGGGAAGACTTGCGGGGAAAGGCAATGGTGCCAAGAAGTCGTTTTCAACCAGAGGGTTGAGTTTGGTTAACGAAGGGTTAATTCTCAACCAGTGGAATAGGAAAAGCCATTATCAACCAGTGGATTAAGGATGACGAAACAAATTTGTTGTCAACTAGTGAGTTGACTCTATCAACCAGCGGATTGACAAAGAAAAACTGCTTTCAACCAGTGGGTTGCTTTGATCTAAGCGGAAAGTAAATGATTGACTGTAACCAGCGGGTTAACAAGATGAACGATAAATTTCAACCAGTGGGTCGACAAAACAAGTGATGTTCAATCTGTGGATTGACACAAAAAAAAGGCAAATTTCAACCAGTGGGTTGACAAAATGAGCGATAGTCAATCAGTGGATTGATACGAAAAAAAGATAAACTTCAACCAGTGGGTTGACAAAATGAGCGATAGTCAATCAGTGGATTGACACAAAAAGGATAAACTTCAACCAGTGGGTTGACAAATGAGTGATAGTCAATCAGTGGATTGACACGAAAAAGATAAACTTCAACCAGTGGGTTGACAAAATGAGAGATAGTCAATCAGTGGATCGACAAAAAAAGATGAACTTCAACCAGCGGGTTGACAAATCATGTGATGTTCAATCAGTGGATTGACACAAAAATAGACAAACTTCAACCAGTGGGTTGACAAAACAAGTGATATTCAATCAGTGGATTGACACAAAAAAAAGACAAACTTCAACCAGTGGGTTGACAAAATAAGTGATCGTCAATCAGTGGATTGACACAAAAAAGATAAACTTCAACCAGTGGGTTGACAAAATAAGATAATAACTTTCAACCGGTGGGCTGACAAGAAGTGGGAAAACTTTCCTCAACCAGTGGGTCGATAGGAAGTGAAAGATTAATCTTCTACCAATGAGTTGATTCAAATGATGAGAAAATGTTTGGTCCCAACCAGAGGGTCGACAAAACAAATGACTTTCAATTAGCGGAGTGACAGCAATTGAAAAATGCGATCCATGATTAAATTCAACCAGTGGGCTGACAAAAATGAACATAACAGTTCTCAACGAGTAGGTAGATTCAAAATACCAGAAGGTAAATGATCAATTTCAACCAGTGGGTTGGAAAAGGTTAACAAGCATGTTCTCAACCAGTGAGTTGACAAGAAAATAATGATTGCAGTGACATCATCGGGGACTATGAATCCATGCATGCTTTTTGCTTATGTATGAGACATCTTTGTTTTTTCTTTTGTGCAAATTAATGCACGTGTAATGATTTATGATGGATTATCAATGCAAGTAACGAATTTACTGGATGTGTGCCAATGGAAAGTGAATTTTTTTTGGGTATCCATGGTGGACTAGGCTTGGTTTTCAATGGAAAAGGCCGAGCATGATTGAATTTTTGATTTGATGTTGTGGGGGTTGCCCCATGAATGATATGTATGATTGATGAATGCATGCAATGAGTGAAATTTATGGTTTGGAATATTTGAAGGGATGCCCCAATGGAGGGCAATGATTTCTTTTGAAGTGAAAAAGGTCCTTTGGTAAAAGGTTTGCAAGCATAATTCTCGACACCAATTCTGATTTTAAGGACTTCTTGATATGGCATAGTCTGCTTGGACTGCTTGAAGGAAAGGTCTTGGCCTTGATTTGCCCCAGAATGCTGAGTCTATGGAGAAATTTGCTTTACCAAAATTTTGGATTCAAACTGATGATCCTGAGATGACATGCCCCAGAACTTGGGAACTTTGAAATGGAATGTCCCTGAATGATGGACTTTTGAAGTGATGTGACTTTGATGGTTCCACTTTAGGCTCTTCAATTGATTTCTATTGTTGGAACTTCCTTGATGGAAAATGCTGACTTGCAAATGAAACTATTCAAATCAAAATGGTAATTTTAATGCGACGTGCATGCAAGTTTTGAAACAAATCATTTATTGAAACTGTGGTATACAATGAATGAATTCCAATGAGGATACGATGGAACTTTTTAAGATGTGAAAGGTGATGTGATAGCGTGGTATCAAAACTAATGATTAGCAAACATTTTAGGAGTCAGGTTAACGTAACCTCGCTTTAGTATGCTTTCAAAAGAAACCTTGCTTCAATTAGGACTTTCGAAGGTTGTAACGTGGTCAGGTTCACGGTTTAAGAAACAAAGGATATAGGCTCAAATTTTGATTTTAACCCACCTCTTCTTCATGATATACTCCAGTCCTAAGTTCAGTTAACTGTTTCAAGTGTTTGACTTCCAAGAGAATTTGCATATGATGATTGAGAACCAATGGATTCTGAGGTGGCAGTCATTTATTCTTCTTTGAAAGTCGCACAAGTTTGTTCTTGTTTTTTTTTTATAATGACCTTCTGATCTTTTTTTTTTTACTTTTGTATTCCAAATTTTTTTGCCTAAGTCTCCTTTTTAGGTTTTTACTTAGCGGGATTTTCTTGATTGATTTTTTTTGGAACAAACTTGTATGACATTTGTTCAATGATATGAGAATTGGAGCGTTGTGACCGCCATATTGATGTTCCACTGGAAACAACTGTTGTGAGCTTTGGATGTTCACTACTACTTCGACATTGTGTACGAAGAGAGGATGCGGTTGAACCTTTGGTCGGGAATGGTTCCCATGAAATGATCTTCTTGGAAATCAGATGCATTAGTCATTGTAACTGAACAACTACCCTGCCCCAGGTTTTGATTAAGGGTTTTGATTTCGTGCAGAAAGAAAACACCTACTTCTAAGGCTCAAAGGGGTTAACGAAGGATTATCTTCCTTATTTCTCCAGTGTTTGGGGATTTGAAGCAATGCCTGTACATCATCAACAAAGTTTTATTTGAAAGCACGCTGATGCAAATTGGGTATTCGTTTTTCATCATCCTCCCTCCAATATTTGCTTAAACAAAAGTATAATGAAGAAAAGGAAATGGGAGAAACATAAACATATTTTTTCATATATATTTTTTTTAAAAAACAAAATAAAATAAAGGAAAAAAGAGTGAATACGAATGGACTGATTCAAAACTTGCATGCTCATTTCATTTATATTACCATTAAAATTAACAATGTTCAGAAGCAAGTAAACACTTAACAAACAAGTGAAAAAGCGTAAATGCAAAATGATAAAAAGTGGCTCAATGATCTGCTTTGATCCATTGGCTTTAGGAATGTCCTTGGTGTCTAAGCACTGATCAGGGCATATGACCAATATCTTTGAAAGAGAGTATCTTTTTGTCAACCAGATCTTGAACTTTTTCCTTCAGAACATTGCAATCTTCAATGGAGTGACCTACTATCCCACTGTGAAAATCACACTTGACGTTTGGATTGTATTCCTTAGGAAATGGAAACTTTGCAGGTCGGGTTGGTCTGGGAGCTATTGCTTTCTTCTCAATTAGATATGGCCATAGCTGAGCGTAGGTCATTGGAATTGGGTCAATGCGACGATCCTCCTTCTGCTGGTTCCTTTGAGGTATATTCTGATTCCGTTGACGATTCTGATTCTGAGCTGCATTCTGAGGAGCATCCTGTGAAGAATTATGAGGAGAAGCTGCCCACGTCTGTTGGTATGGTTGCTTGAATTGTGCGGCTGCAACATATGGATATTGATCGTATGGTATGAATGGTGCTTGCTGATAAGCTAAGGGTTGGTAGGAATGGGAGTTCTGAGACTCTCCACCATCAATTGGAAAAGCAATAGTTTCATCTTCCCACTTCTTCTGAAAGTTGTTCCCATATTTCTTGGTACCAATCGACGATTCAGATTCCATAGTCAACCGTCCTTCTCGTACACCTTCTTCTAGTCGCATTCCCATATTCACCATTTCAGTGAAGTCGGTCGGAGCGCTGGCAACCATCCTCTCATAGTAAAATGAGCTTAGAGTCTTTAGAAATATTTTGGTCATCTCTCTTTCTTCCATAGGAGGAGAGATTTGGGCAGCAACCTCACGCCATCTTTGTGCATACTCTTTGAAAGACTCTTTCTCCTTCTGTGCCATGGCTCGGAGTTGGTCTCTATCAGGAGCCATGTCAACATTATACTTGTATTGTCGAATGAACGCTTCCACAAGGTCATCAAAAGAACTGATATGAGTACTATCCAATCCCATGTACCATTTCAAAGCAGCACCAGTTAGACTATCTTGAAAATAGTGGATCAATAACTTATCATCATCAGTATGAGTGGCCATCTTTCTGCAGTACATGGTCAAATGGCTCTGAGGACACGAATTCCCTTTATATTTTTCAAAATCAGGCACTTTAAACTTGGCAGGTATTTTCACATTTGGCACAAGACACATATCATGAGCATTCTTTCCAAATGAATTCTTCCCTTTGAGGGCTTTAATCTCCTTTCGTATCTCTTGGAATTGGTCTTGGAAATCATCATAAGCTCCATTTATTTCATTAGGCTCAACTTGGTAAATGAGTTCCTCAGCTTGTGGCACGGTATGTACCAGGGGTGAAGTCACGGTCATTATAGGAGTAGTTTGAGCAGCTCCAGTAACAGGATGGTATCCCTCTGGCACAAAGTTGTAAGACATGCCCCCAGAGTAGCCATTAGGCATCTGATAGTGAGAGGGACCAGTGGTAGGAGCCACAAAAACACTAGTAGTAGAAACTTCGCAAATCGCCGTAGTCTGAACTTCAGTTTGCATTTGAGTGGCACGAGGAGATGGGGGAGATGATGGTTGATTTCGAGAAGCCACTAAGCTTTCCACCAAAGCAGTCAATCTTTCCACACCGACACGGAGAGTAGTTACTTCATCACGAAATTCATGATTCTCTTGTTCAAGGTCTTCCATCTTTTCTGTCGAGTAACACTTTGCGTCTGATAAGGATGTTTGGAAATTAGCTTGTCTTATTACTGTTGGGTAAAGAAATGTATGAGTAATGGATTTTGGAGATGGAAATGCATGTTATGAATGCAAATGCATAAAAAAAAAATTTATTATATTTTTTCTTATGCAAAAATGAATGCCATGTCATGTATGATTCACAAGTAGTAGATTTCAAAATCATATGGATACAGAAAGATTCGAATTACTCGGCATACAGTCTAAGGTTTTTATGTTGGAAAGGTTCTAGACACGGTTCTCAGAGTTACAAACTCCTTTTGAAAACTCAGTCATCTAGTAAATAACTTACCATCCAACTGTGTTTTCAAATGAAGCCTATTCTGAGTGTGGTTTTCGCACTTACCCACAGTAATAGTTACGTTACGCAAGTTGGGCGCGAAACCACCATTTCCTAAAAGTCATGGTTTTAGGGTTCTTCTAAAGGTCCCCAGAGTCGGCGGTCCGAATTGGAAACATCATAGCCCAAGTAAATAACTTACTTAGTCACAAACATCTCCTCAAAGGACCTACTCCAGGCGGGGTTTTAGTACCTCCCACTTGACACTACGTCAAGCGAGTTTAATACTAGACCACCATCTTATCTTACGTATCACTCGAGCTCGGGTGTAGAGCTTTTTCTCACGTGCGCCAATAATCAAGGGATTCCAACCACGATAATGAGAAATCAAACATTGATAAAATAAAGGCAACACATAAGCAAGTAAATAAAGCTATCAATATCACAATAAAAACTAAACTAGGGTTGACTCTCTTTAGGGATGTCCCCAGCAGAGTCGCCAGCTGTCGCGGGTCAAAAAATCATCGCCACGAAAATGTATCGAACAGAGTCGCCACCAAATTTGGGTTCGGGAGTCGGTTAAGCAAGGGGAAGGTATTAGCACCCCTTACCTCCATCGTACTCGATGGGACCCATTTAGTTATTCTTGTGATTAATTGTTAGCTTATTATCTACTTGCGTTATTTATTAGGTTGGAAAGAAGAAAGGAATAAAAAAAAAGATTTTTTATTATTGTGCTCGCCAAGACATTTGTATCTTGTGCCTACGTATTCCCTAGTGCAATGGGAAAGTCAGAGCAATCGTAGTTCAGGCTACGAAATTATATTTTTTATTTTAGTGTGCTCGCCAAGACATTTGAGTCTTGTGCCTACATATCTTCAATGGAAGAATCAGAGCGATTGTAGTTCGAAGGAACTACGAAATTATATTTTTTTATTTAGTGTGCTCGCCAAGACATTTGAGTCTTGTGCCTACATATCTTCAATGGAAGAATCAGAGCGATTGTAGTTCGAAGAACTACGAATTTGTTGATTAATTTTGATGAGTCTAATCGCACTTGGGCGGGAAGACGAGTTTTTGAATGTGGTTCGCACTTGGGCAAAGAGAAGATGAGTTTGAAATAGGTGTTTTATGAAAAATTGGAATTCGAGTACGTAAACAATGGCTTAACGGCCATCGCCTAGAATACTTGAAAGAGCATTTGCTAAATTGAGTTCTTATGAAGTTTTTTAATGGAATACAAGCATTCAAACAAAAGCTTAACGGCCATCGTCTAAATGCTTTAGAGCAACTTGTACAAGTACGTACAACCCCCTCTTGATTAATCCATTATAAACCGAAATTGATTTGATAAAAAACGTTTTGTAGAGAAAGGTGAGACAAATAGAATTTTAAGGATCTTTAATGGAATCAAAGCATTCAAACAAAAGCTTAACGGCCATCGTCTAAATGCTTTAGAGCAACTTGTACAAGTACGTACAACCCCCTCTTTTCAACCATTATTGACAAAATTCAATTCGATTATTAAAGCAATTTTGAATTTTTTGATTGTGATAAAAGAAGCTTGAAAAAGATACTTGGTGTTGACCAAGATTTATTGTGGAATTGTTTGAAGCGGACTCGACGTTGGATCGAGTATTTAAATGAAAATTTATTATTATTTTCAATTTTTACTTTGATAAAAAGAAATTACTACTACTAATATTTTTAAAAGATCCTTTTCTTTTTAGAAATTTATTTTGAAGTTATTTCTAAAGCAAGAAGAAAATTCTAACTGTTTTTTTTTTTCATTTTTTTATTCTAAAACTAACAACCAAAATTAGAGAGAAAAAGAAAAACAAGCTAATGGGCCAGATAGGGTGTATAACACAGGATTGGAGGTATGACCTGATTGAAGAATGCTGGCCCATGAAAAATAAAAAAACTAAATTCAATAAAATAAACCAGTTGGGTCGTACCGGATCCGAGACCTCCCTTTTCACTTCACAAAATCCGGGTTCAATGGAAAACCCTAGAAAACACAATAACAACTTTCTTTAACCGTGAATCTCTCCTGAACCGCACGTTTCTAAACTCAGTTCTTTTGCACCGTTCTCTCTCGATCTCGTCTCTAACAACAAGCATATAACAAAACTCAATTCTCCCCTCTCTCGCGGTGTTATCTCTCCGCTCTCTCGATTTCTTTCGCCGCGAACACCAACAACAGAACTTTTTGTTTCTCGCTCTCCATCTCAGTTCTCTCTTACAATTTCGTATCTCACACGTGATCTCTCTCGATCTCTTGCTCACTCGTCCTCACCGCTCTCGCCATTCATTAACAACAAGAATACAAATCGAAATATCAAAATCCCTAACCCCGAGTGAACCCTTAAAACCCCAAATCAATAATTCTGATATTTACATGGTGAAAAAACAAACAAACAAGGTATAACAATGGAAAACGAAATACACAAATGAAAATATAGCACAAAAACCAGGTATGTTCTTTGAATCTCAGGCACTTGCTTTTTGCTTCTGACTCTCTTTGCTCCGGTCTCTGAGTTTTCTTCTAATCCTTCTTTATGCGAACTCTTCTGCCCTGTTATTTTTATTGTTGTTCTGCGGGTCTGAGTTGTGGATGAGTGATTTAAGGGAGTATGGATTTGTGGTCAGTGATGGTGTTTGGTCTGAGGGTGTTTAATGTTCTGTTTGCGACATTTGAGTGTTACATTGAGTTGAGCGTTATGTTGCTGTATTTTCTGCAGGTTTATGAGATGTTTATGAGTGAGTTTGTGAGGATTGAAGGTTGGGTGAGACTTTGAGGCTATGATTATGGAAATTACTGAGGGAATGCAGAGTTGTGGTTTCTGAGGTTATTGTATTATGCGCTAGTGTTAAATGTGCAGAGGTGAGTATTGAGGATGTTGGAGGTGAGGTTTTTGTGAAGGTGTTTGTGGCTGCCTCTAGGGTTTTTCGGCCTCCGCTCTAGGGTTTTTTTTCTCCTTTCTTGCTGTTGATCTTCTGTTTTTATAGGTGGGATGAGGTAGTTTTGGGGGGAAAATTGAGATAGGTTTTGAACTTGTTTGGTATTCTGCTTTGGTACCTTTCTTGTGCAGGTTTTTGTTGTGCTTATTTGATGCAATTTTTCGCTTGTTGCTGCAGGTTGGAGCAGCAGTAGCAGGTTGGTGGTTATTGGAGCAGGGTCTTTGGACTGGTGTGGCAAGTGGGGCATAACATGAAGATGATGGTGAAACGAGCGTGCAACTTTGATACTTGCTTATTTATTTTTGTATTGATGATTTGAAATGTAATCAAAACAATATGTATACTTATGTTTTTATACAAATTATAAATTCTGACTTTAAACTATATAAAGTGAAACAAAAATATTTACTAAATGCAATTAATTATAATGAGAAAATGGTTCTGAATTATATACATCTTCTATTGCAACTATTTTTGTATTTAATCATGTATAGTATACTTAGATAAAAAAGCATGAATTACAACAAACTTTAATCTATAATTAGTTTTAGTTGTTAAAGAAAAAAATATATATATTAATTCCAATAACAACAAACTTAACAATTCAAATGATGCATGAAAAGCAAACATAAAAATGCAAAGATACTTTGATTATGCATATGAGAACGAATTAGATGAAAAAAAATTAGGTCAAAATTTAGGGTGCGACAGATGCCCCTATTTAATTATCTTTAGCCAGATAGCGCGAACGACTTTGATCTTCGGGATATCAAAGGCGAAAGGTAATTAAATACTAAGTGACCTGAATTTTGACCCTTGATGCGATGAATATGTCATGAATGCATGGATGCATGAATTCTTTGTTGGGGATATGGAAATAGAGACGAGGCAAAGGCACATACCTGAAGATCTCATTTGTGGTATTTTTGTTCTTGTTTGAATTTTCACGTTTTTTTTGCATTTTTTCGATTTCATCTTGTATCATGTAACCTCTGGATTAATGAAAGATTGGGGCTTTAGGGTTCTTGCTGGGAATGGGGTTTTTATGTTTCGAATGCTTGAGTGTCGCTGTTGCTAAACGCGAGTAGAGATCGAAATCGAGATAGAGAGATCGAAGTCTTGAGTGTGTTTGTTGTTGAGCGAAATCTGAGAGAAATCCAGAGAGAAAATCGCGAGAGAAAGCATGATTCGAGAGAGGCGGAGAGTTTGGTCTTATTGTTGTTGTGTTCGTTCATCGAGAGCAGAAGCAGAGATATCGCGAGGGAGATGGTAAGGTCGGATTATCTGCAGAACTTGAATCTAGGGTTAGTTTTGGTAAACACGTTTTTGTGATGTTATGAGGGTGACGGATCCAGTTCTGACCCGGTTCGCCTCCCCTTCAGATTCGGGGAGACTTGCGGGGAAAGGAGTTCTAGTGTGAAGTCTTGCGGGGATTGATGAAATGATTGTGTGAAGGAGTTCTAGTGGGAAGACTTGCGGGGAAAGGCAATGGTGCCAAGAAGTCGTTTTCAACCAGAGGGTTGAGTTTGGTTAACGAAGGGTTAATTCTCAACCAGTGGAATAGGAAAAGCCATTATCAACCAGTGGATTAAGGATGACGAAACAAATTTGTTGTCAACTAGTGAGTTGACTCTATCAACCAGCGGATTGACAAAGAAAAACTGCTTTCAACCAGTGGGTTGCTTTGATCTAAGCGGAAAGTAAATGATTGACTGTAACCAGCGGGTTAACAAGATGAACGATAAATTTCAACCAGTGGGTCGACAAAACAAGTGATGTTCAATCTGTGGATTGACACAAAAAAAAGGCAAATTTCAACCAGTGGGTTGACAAAATGAGCGATAGTCAATCAGTGGATTGATACGAAAAAAAGATAAACTTCAACCAGTGGGTTGACAAAATGAGCGATAGTCAATCAGTGGATTGACACAAAAAGGATAAACTTCAACCAGTGGGTTGACAAATGAGTGATAGTCAATCAGTGGATTGACACGAAAAAGATAAACTTCAACCAGTGGGTTGACAAAATGAGAGATAGTCAATCAGTGGATCGACAAAAAAAGATGAACTTCAACCAGCGGGTTGACAAATCATGTGATGTTCAATCAGTGGATTGACACAAAAATAGACAAACTTCAACCAGTGGGTTGACAAAACAAGTGATATTCAATCAGTGGATTGACACAAAAAAAAGACAAACTTCAACCAGTGGGTTGACAAAATAAGTGATCGTCAATCAGTGGATTGACACAAAAAAGATAAACTTCAACCAGTGGGTTGACAAAATAAGATAATAACTTTCAACCGGTGGGCTGACAAGAAGTGGGAAAACTTTCCTCAACCAGTGGGTCGATAGGAAGTGAAAGATTAATCTTCTACCAATGAGTTGATTCAAATGATGAGAAAATGTTTGGTCCCAACCAGAGGGTCGACAAAACAAATGACTTTCAATTAGCGGAGTGACAGCAATTGAAAAATGCGATCCATGATTAAATTCAACCAGTGGGCTGACAAAAATGAACATAACAGTTCTCAACGAGTAGGTAGATTCAAAATACCAGAAGGTAAATGATCAATTTCAACCAGTGGGTTGGAAAAGGTTAACAAGCATGTTCTCAACCAGTGAGTTGACAAGAAAATAATGATTGCAGTGACATCATCGGGGACTATGAATCCATGCATGCTTTTTGCTTATGTATGAGACATCTTTGTTTTTTCTTTTGTGCAAATTAATGCACGTGTAATGATTTATGATGGATTATCAATGCAAGTAACGAATTTACTGGATGTGTGCCAATGGAAAGTGAATTTTTTTTGGGTATCCATGGTGGACTAGGCTTGGTTTTCAATGGAAAAGGCCGAGCATGATTGAATTTTTGATTTGATGTTGTGGGGGTTGCCCCATGAATGATATGTATGATTGATGAATGCATGCAATGAGTGAAATTTATGGTTTGGAATATTTGAAGGGATGCCCCAATGGAGGGCAATGATTTCTTTTGAAGTGAAAAAGGTCCTTTGGTAAAAGGTTTGCAAGCATAATTCTCGACACCAATTCTGATTTTAAGGACTTCTTGATATGGCATAGTCTGCTTGGACTGCTTGAAGGAAAGGTCTTGGCCTTGATTTGCCCCAGAATGCTGAGTCTATGGAGAAATTTGCTTTACCAAAATTTTGGATTCAAACTGATGATCCTGAGATGACATGCCCCAGAACTTGGGAACTTTGAAATGGAATGTCCCTGAATGATGGACTTTTGAAGTGATGTGACTTTGATGGTTCCACTTTAGGCTCTTCAATTGATTTCTATTGTTGGAACTTCCTTGATGGAAAATGCTGACTTGCAAATGAAACTATTCAAATCAAAATGGTAATTTTAATGCGACGTGCATGCAAGTTTTGAAACAAATCATTTATTGAAACTGTGGTATACAATGAATGAATTCCAATGAGGATACGATGGAACTTTTTAAGATGTGAAAGGTGATGTGATAGCGTGGTATCAAAACTAATGATTAGCAAACATTTTAGGAGTCAGGTTAACGTAACCTCGCTTTAGTATGCTTTCAAAAGAAACCTTGCTTCAATTAGGACTTTCGAAGGTTGTAACGTGGTCAGGTTCACGGTTTAAGAAACAAAGGATATAGGCTCAAATTTTGATTTTAACCCACCCCTTCTTCATGATATACTCCAGTCCTAAGTTCAGTTAACTGTTTCAAGTGTTTGACTTCCAAGAGAATTTGCATATGATGATTGAGAACCAATGGATTCTGAGGTGGCAGTCATTTATTCTTCTTTGAAAGTCGCACAAGTTTGTTCTTGTTTTTTTTTTATAATAACCTTCTGATCTTTTTTTTTTTTACTTTTGTATTCCAAATTTTTTTGCCTAAGTCTCCTTTTTAGGTTTTTACTTAGCGGGATTTTCTTGATTGATTTTTTTTGGAACAAACTTGTATGACATTTGTTCAATGATATGAGAATTGGAGCGTTGTGACCGCCATATTGATGTTCCACTGGAAACAACTGTTGTGAGCTTTGGATGTTCACTACTACTTCGACATTGTGTACGAAGAGAGGATGCGGTTGAACCTTTGGTCGGGAATGGTTCCCATGAAATGATCTTCTTGGAAATCAGATGCATTAGTCATTGTAACTGAACAACTACCCTGCCCCAGGTTTTGATTAAGGGTTTTGATTTCGTGCAGAAAGAAAACACCTACTTCTAAGGCTCAAAGGGGTTAACGAAGGATTATCTTCCTTATTTCTCCAGTGTTTGGGGATTTGAAGCAATGCCTGTACATCATCAACAAAGTTTTATTTGAAAGCACGCTGATGCAAATTGGGTATTCGTTTTTCATCATCCTCCCTCCAATATTTGCTTAAACAAAAGTATAATGAAGAAAAGGAAATGGGAGAAACATAAACATATTTTTTCATATATATTTTTTTTAAAAAACAAAATAAAATAAAGGAAAAAAGAGTGAATACGAATGGACTGATTCAAAACTTGCATGCTCATTTCATTTATATTACCATTAAAATTAACAATGTTCAGAAGCAAGTAAACACTTAACAAACAAGTGAAAAAGCGTAAATGCAAAATGATAAAAAGTGGCTCAATGATCTGCTTTGATCCATTGGCTTTAGGAATGTCCTTGGTGTCTAAGCACTGATCAGGGCATATGACCAATATCTTTGAAAGAGAGTATCTTTTTGTCAACCAGATCTTGAACTTTTTCCTTCAGAACATTGCAATCTTCAATGGAGTGACCTACTATCCCACTGTGAAAATCACACTTGACGTTTGGATTGTATTCCTTAGGAAATGGAAACTTTGCAGGTCGGGTTGGTCTGGGAGCTATTGCTTTCTTCTCAATTAGATATGGCCATAGCTGAGCGTAGGTCATTGGAATTGGGTCAATGCGACGATCCTCCTTCTGCTGGTTCCTTTGAGGTATATTCTGATTCCGTTGACGATTCTGATTCTGAGCTGCATTCTGAGGAGCATCCTGTGAAGAATTATGAGGAGAAGCTGCCCACGTCTGTTGGTATGGTTGCTTGAATTGTGCGGCTGCAACATATGGATATTGATCGTATGGTATGAATGGTGCTTGCTGATAAGCTAAGGGTTGGTAGGAATGGGAGTTCTGAGACTCTCCACCATCAATTGGAAAAGCAATAGTTTCATCTTCCCACTTCTTCTGAAAGTTGTTCCCATATTTCTTGGTACCAATCGACGATTCAGATTCCATAGTCAACCGTCCTTCTCGTACACCTTCTTCTAGTCGCATTCCCATATTCACCATTTCAGTGAAGTCGGTCGGAGCGCTGGCAACCATCCTCTCATAGTAAAATGAGCTTAGAGTCTTTAGAAATATTTTGGTCATCTCTCTTTCTTCCATAGGAGGAGAGATTTGGGCAGCAACCTCACGCCATCTTTGTGCATACTCTTTGAAAGACTCTTTCTCCTTCTGTGCCATGGCTCGGAGTTGGTCTCTATCAGGAGCCATGTCAACATTATACTTGTATTGTCGAATGAACGCTTCCACAAGGTCATCAAAAGAACTGATATGAGTACTATCCAATCCCATGTACCATTTCAAAGCAGCACCAGTTAGACTATCTTGAAAATAGTGGATCAATAACTTATCATCATCAGTATGAGTGGCCATCTTTCTGCAGTACATGGTCAAATGGCTCTGAGGACACGAATTCCCTTTATATTTTTCAAAATCAGGCACTTTAAACTTGGCAGGTATTTTCACATTTGGCACAAGACACATATCATGAGCATTCTTTCCAAATGAATTCTTCCCTTTGAGGGCTTTAATCTCCTTTCGTATCTCTTGGAATTGGTCTTGGAAATCATCATAAGCTCCATTTATTTCATTAGGCTCAACTTGGTAAATGAGTTCCTCAGCTTGTGGCACGGTATGTACCAGGGGTGAAGTCACGGTCATTATAGGAGTAGTTTGAGCAGCTCCAGTAACAGGATGGTATCCCTCTGGCACAAAGTTGTAAGACATGCCCCCAGAGTAGCCATTAGGCATCTGATAGTGAGAGGGACCAGTGGTAGGAGCCACAAAAACACTAGTAGTAGAAACTTCGCAAATCGCCGTAGTCTGAACTTCAGTTTGCATTTGAGTGGCACGAGGAGATGGGGGAGATGATGGTTGATTTCGAGAAGCCACTAAGCTTTCCACCAAAGCAGTCAATCTTTCCACACCGACACGGAGAGTAGTTACTTCATCACGAAATTCATGATTCTCTTGTTCAAGGTCTTCCATCTTTTCTGTCGAGTAACACTTTGCGTCTGATAAGGATGTTTGGAAATTAGCTTGTCTTATTACTGTTGGGTAAAGAAATGTATGAGTAATGGATTTTGGAGATGGAAATGCATGTTATGAATGCAAATGCATAAAAAAAAATTTATTATATTTTTTCTTATGCAAAAATGAATGCCATGTCATGTATGATTCACAAGTAGTAGATTTCAAAATCATATGGATACAGAAAGATTCGAATTACTCGGCATACAGTCTAAGGTTTTTATGTTGGAAAGGTTCTAGACACGGTTCTCAGAGTTACAAACTCCTTTTGAAAACTCAGTCATCTAGTAAATAACTTACCATCCAACTGTGTTTTCAAATGAAGCCTATTCTGAGTGTGGTTTTCGCACTTACCCACAGTAATAGTTACGTTACGCAAGTTGGGCGCGAAACCACCATTTCCTAAAAGTCATGGTTTTAGGGTTCTTCTAAAGGTCCCCAGAGTCGGCGGTCCGAATTGGAAACATCATAGCCCAAGTAAATAACTTACTTAGTCACAAACATCTCCTCAAAGGACCTACTCCAGGCGGGGTTTTAGTACCTCCCACTTGACACTACGTCAAGCGAGTTTAATACTAGACCACCATCTTATCTTACGTATCACTCGAGCTCGGGTGTAGAGCTTTTTCTCACGTGCGCCAATAATCAAGGGATTCCAACCACGATAATGAGAAATCAAACATTGATAAAATAAAGGCAACACATAAGCAAGTAAATAAAGCTATCAATATCACAATAAAAACTAAACTAGGGTTGACTCTCTTTAGGGATGTCCCCAGCAGAGTCGCCAGCTGTCGCGGGTCAAAAAATCATCGCCACGAAAATGTATCGAACAGAGTCGCCACCAAATTTGGGTTCGGGAGTCGGTTAAGCAAGGGGAAGGTATTAGCACCCCTTACCTCCATCGTACTCGATGGGACCCATTTAGTTATTCTTGTGATTAATTGTTAGCTTATTATCTACTTGCGTTATTTATTAGGTTGGAAAGAAGAAAGGAACAAAAAAAAGATTTTTTATTATTGTGCTAGCCAAGACATTTGTATCTTGTGCCTACGTATTCCCTAGTGCAATGGGAAAGTCAGAGCAATCGTAGTTCAGGCTACGAAATTATATTTTTTATTTTAGTGTGCTCGCCAAGACATTTGAGTCTTGTGCCTACATATCTTCAATGGAAGAATCAGAGCGATTGTAGTTCGAAGGAACTACGAAATTATATTTTTTTATTTAGTGTGCTCGCCAAGACATTTGAGTCTTGTGCCTACATATCTTCAATGGAAGAATCAGAGCGATTGTAGTTCGAAGAACTACGAATTTGTTGATTAATTTTGATGAGTCTAATCGCACTTGGGCGGGAAGACGAGTTTTTGAATGTGGTTCGCACTTGGGCGAGATTTGCACTTGGGCAAAGAGAAGATGAGTTTGAAATAGGTGTTTTATGAAAAATTGGAATTCGAGTACGTAAACAATGGCTTAACGGCCATCGCCTAGAATACTTGAAAGAGCATTTGCTAAATTGAGTTCTTATGAAGTTTTTTAATGGAATACAAGCATTCAAACAAAAGCTTAACGGCCATCGTCTAAATGCTTTAGAGCAACTTGTACAAGTACGTACAACCCCCTCTTGATTAATCCATTATAAACCGAAATTGATTTGATAAAAAACGTTTTGTAGAGAAAGGTGAGACAAATAGAATTTTAAGGATCTTTAATGGAATCAAAGCATTCAAACAAAAGCTTAACGGCCATCGTCTAAATGCTTTAGAGCAACTTGTACAAGTACGTACAACCCCCTCTTTTCAACCATTATTGACAAAATTCAATTCGATTATTAAAACAATTTTGAATTTTTTGATTGTGATAAAAGAAGCTTGAAAAAGATACTTGGTGTTGACCAAGATTTATTGTGGAATTGTTTGAAGCGGACTCGACGTTGGATCGAGTATTTAAATGAAAATTTATTATTATTTTCAATTTTTACTTTGATAAAAAGAAATTACTACTACTAATATTTTTAAAAGATCCTTTTCTTTTTAGAAATTTATTTTGAAGTTATTTCTAAAGCAAGAAGAAAATTCTAACTGTTTTTTTTTTTCATTTTTTTATTCTAAAACTAACAACCAAAATTAGAGAGAAAAAGAAAAACAAGCTAATGGGCCAGATAGGGTGTATAACACAGGATTGGAGGTATGACCTGATTGAAGAATGCTGGCCCATGAAAAATAAAAAAACTAAATTCAATAAAATAAACCAGTTGGGTCGTACCGGATCCGAGACCTCCCTTTTCACTTCACAAAATCCGGGTTCAATGGAAAACCCTAGAAAACACAATAACAACTTTCTTTAACCGTGAATCTCTCCTGAACCGCACGTTTCTAAACTCAGTTCTTTTGCACCGTTCTCTCTCGATCTCGTCTCTAACAACAAGCATATAACAAAACTCAATTCTCCCCTCTCTCGCGGTGTTATCTCTCCGCTCTCTCGATTTCTTTCGCCGCGAACACCAACAACAGAACTTTTTGTTTCTCGCTCTCCATCTCAGTTCTCTCTTACAATTTCGTATCTCACACGTGATCTCTCTCGATCTCTTGCTCACTCGTCCTCACCGCTCTCGCCATTCATTAACAACAAGAATACAAATCGAAATATCAAAATCCCTAACCCCGAGTGAACCCTTAAAACCCCAAATCAATAATTCTGATATTTACATGGTGAAAAAACAAACAAACAAGGTATAACAATGGAAAACGAAATACACAAATGAAAATATAGCACAAAAACCAGGTATGTTCTTTGAATCTCAGGCACTTGCTTTTTGCTTCTGACTCTCTTTGCTCCGGTCTCTGAGTTTTCTTCTAATCCTTCTTTATGCGAACTCTTCTGCCCTGTTATTTTTATTGTTGTTCTGCGGGTCTGAGTTGTGGATGAGTGATTTAAGGGAGTATGGATTTGTGGTCAGTAATGGTGTTTGGTCTGAGGGTGTTTAATGTTCTGTTTGCGACATTTGAGTGTTACATTGAGTTGAGCGTTATGTTGCTGTATTTTCTGCAGGTTTATGAGATGTTTATGAGTGAGTTTATGAGGATTGAAGGTTGGGTGAGACTTTGAGGCTATGATTATGGAAATTACTGAGGGAATGCAGAGTTGTGGTTTCTGAGGTTATTGTATTATGCGCTAGTGTTAAATGTGCAGAGGTGAGTATTGAGGATGTTGGAGGTGAGGTTTTTGTGAAGGTGTTTGTGGCTGCCTCTAGGGTTTTTCGGCCTCCGCTCTAGGGTTTTTTTTCTCCTTTCTTGCTGTTGATCTTCTGTTTTTATAGGTGGGATGAGGTAGTTTTGGGGGGAAAATTGAGATAGGTTTTGAACTTGTTTGGTATTCTGCTTTGGTACCTTTCTTGTGCAGGTTTTTGTTGTGCTTATTTGATGCAATTTTTCGCTTGTTGCTGCAGGTTGGAGCAGCAGTAGCAGGTTGGTGGTTATTGGAGCAGGGTCTTTGGACTGGTGTGGCAAGTGGGGCATAACATGAAGATGATGGTGAAACGAGCGTGCAACTTTGATACTTGCTTATTTATTTTTGTATTGATGATTTGAAATGTAATCAAAACAATATGTATACTTATGTTTTTATACAAATTATAAATTCTGACTTTAAACTATATAAAGTGAAACAAAAATATTTACTAAATGCAATTAATTATAATGAGAAAATGGTTCTGAATTATATACATCTTCTATTGCAACTATTTTTGTATTTAATCATGTATAGTATACTTAGATAAAAAAGCATGAATTACAACAAACTTTAATCTATAATTAGTTTTAGTTGTTAAAGAAAAAAATATATATATTAATTCCAATAACAACAAACTTAACAATTCAAATGATGCATGAAAAGCAAACATAAAAATGCAAAGATACTTTGATTATGCATATGAGAACGAATTAGATGAAAAAAAATTAGGTCAAAATTTAGGGTGCGACATTGGTTGAGTGCTGATTTGTATTATCTGGCTTATGCTTTGTATGCATGTTTGAATTTTTCTATGGCGTAATGATCCGCTTTGACGGATATGCTACGCTTTTGAGGATGAAATGTTATATGCAGTGAACACTATATGCAGGATGCCAAATAAAGGCATTAGTGAGGTAAACACCAGGGAGAATCCCCTTAGTGTTAAGGACCATGTAGAGATGCCAATAGATATTGGACTTTGATTTGCAAGATGCCCCTTCTGGTTGTTGGCTTGTGGAGTGTAGAATAACTTCTGACTTCTCACCATGTGCCACTGCTTGGAGGATTTTTAGCTTGAGGAGATTCCCTCAATTCACCATGTTGGGGATGAGAAATCCAGGTAACGAGCCTTGGTTAGGGAAGTAGGACAACTCCTAGGAGAAATAAACTCCTATGCTTGAGGAATGGAACAAACTCTCGGGAGAAATAAACTCCATGTTTGGGGAGAGACCAAGGTTGCAGGAGAAATAAACTCCTATGATTAGGGAGAGGACAATAAAACTCAGAAGATCGTGCCCCAAGTTTTATGACCCATGAAGGAAATTGCCCCACAGGATCCTTGGAGAGATTTGTCAAATCTCGACGTAACTGCCCCAGATTGGTTGAATTTGAGAGATTCCTCGACGTGATTGCCCCATATTGATCAAAGCTTGAAGAGATTTATCGACATGATTGCCCTAGATATGCTGAACTTGAGAGGTCAAACCTCGACTTAATTGCCCCTGATTAGGTACATCTTACTAGGATCCTCAAGCCTTCATCGTTTTAAGGTCAAACAAACATGGAAACAACTTTACCACGCTCAACGGAGTCTTCAAACTCTTCCCCTCAGGGTAATCAAAGAAAGCATTAACCGTTCATGCCCAACGGAGTTCTTTGGATAACTTGCCCCTTGATGGTCACCGTTTGAGATGATTAGCTTTTCCTCCTCAAAGTTCTCAAGTCTCTTGTACTTTGACATGATCAAGTTGTTCACTGATTCTCATCCTTGAAAATTTCCTTGATGTTAAGCACATATTTTGTACGCAAAAGAATGTTAATTCTAAGAATGATGATTCTAATGCAAAGCCTATGTTAGTCTTGAAAGTTTAAAGAAACTTTTTATTGAAATAAAGTTGTGACCTCTCGTGAATGGATCACTAGTTGACACAACCTCGTTTTTTGCATATGAAAGATAAAGCAGGCATACGATACCAACATAGATATGAGTTACGCTTCATTGGGAGTCAGTTAAACACTATCTCTTTGGGGTGCGCTTTCAAGATAAACCCTACTTCAATTAGGACTTTTGAGGGTTGTAATTTGGCAGGGTTCACGGTTTTTAGAAAGAAAAGGATTTTTAGGCTCAAAATTATTTGTACCCACCCCCTTCGTGATGTTCTCCATTCCTATGTTCAGTTAACTCGACAAGAGTGTTCATCCCTCAAGGAGTTTTGAAATGGTTGAAGAATCAATGAGGTTTTTCGGACATGGCGGTCGCTCACCTTTTATTCTTCTGATTCGTTATCATACGACTTTGTTCTTGCTTGGCAATTTCATCGTCTTTTTTTTTTGCCATTTTCTTTTCATCTTTTTTTTATTTTCATTATTTTTTCGCCATTTTCTGCTCTCTTTTTTTTTTTGAACAAGTCGTGTGACCTCGCATAGTCTTTGATTCGTTGGATGTGATCGCGATTGCCTCACTCCTTTGATTTGATGAAGGATTACCATTGTGGTATCGTCATCTCTTGATCTCTTGATGCAATAAGGATAATCATTGCGGTTTTGACATTCCTCAACCTTTTGGAGGATAACCATTGTTGTATCCTTAGATGCATGCCCTTCTGGTGAGTTTTGAACACTCGATCAAGTTAAATAAACACTACCCTGCCCCAAGGTTAAAATAAGGGTCTTTATGATTAGAAAAGAAACTCCTGCTTCAAGGCTCAAAGGGGTTATCGAGGGTCTATCTCCCTTATATCTCCGGTGTTTGGGGATTTGAAATAATGCCTGTACATCCTCAGTAGGGTTTTATTCAAAAGCACACAATGGGAGATTTTGCATTTTATTTTTCATCATTCTCCCTCAGCTTTTTGCCTAAGCAAGCGATTAGTAAAGTTGGTATCGTATGCAAGCAAATCATTTTATGAGTGATAACGAATGGATTACTTCAAGACAAACATAAACAGTGTATTATGATTTTCATTTAGAAATTAACAAGTTTTTAAATGCTATCAATGCTTAGACAAACAAAGGAAAAATTACAAATGAGAATGCAGTAAAGAAACTAAATGAATGTCATTGTTGAGGAGACTTGACTCCGTCTGGACTTATTGCTCTTGAATACTTTCTGCAATTTTGATACTCACTTGAGACTTCAATTTATGCATGAACCTCTTGGAATGAACGACACACAATCCTCAGTTGAACAGCTTTGCGTTTTAGCATGGTAGTCACTTAGCATTGTCATGTGTTTCTTCCAAACACTTCAAATTACTTCAAAAGAGAACTCCAACGAAGATGCCAAAGAGTTGTAAATTTTGCCTTACTTTAGGGATTCGAGCGATGCGAGTGATGCAATGCTCAAGATAAGAGTACGTCTTGCTTATCCCTCAATTGGGAGCCCCAAGCATAGATGTTGGAGTAGCGTTTACCATCAGACACAGAGGAACCTTGCATGGTCATCAAATTGAGGAGATTTACTTGTGGTGAAGAATGCCCAATACTCGAATCTTAACCAATTGAAATTCCAACAAACAGGGAAGCGGATGGGCACAAGGCAATAGAATCACATCAATTTGTTTCTCATATTCTTCTTGTCTCTGTTAACAAGCAAAGGCCACTGGGAAGGAAATTCTGAGAAGAGGCAACTAAGATATGAAGTGGAACCTTGAGAATGAGAAGCATTGTGTAGAACACTTTTGATTACCACATGGAAAGAGATTTTGACAAAGTCATCCAGGAATTTGTAACGCTTTTAAGGGATTCGAACAAAGCAAATGGCGCAATGCTCAAGATAGACCAGGTCTTGCTTATCCCTCGATCGGGAGCCCCGAGCAACTTCCACACACGTACAAGAGATGATTACCAATTTAGCTTCAATATCCAAACCATTCGGAGTAAGAATAAATGACCCTTGCAGTTTTTTTTTACATCAGGTACTAGGAACAAACACACAATGTATAGGTCAATGGAGTCACATCCTTCTATGACTTTCAAACTCTTCTCCAAGAGGTGGAATCTTTTTTTCAACTTCAATAATCGGGAACCTGAAGACTTCCATGATGTGAACTCTCTTTACCAAGAATAGGAATCTCAACAATGCATTTGGCCTTTGAGGGACTTGTCTTAATTCTTCTTGTCTAAGAGAAAAAGCTTGAATAACCTCCATACACCGATTCATGTTAGTCCCCATTTCTATCCTCATCTCAGTCAAAACCCCACAGAGTTGTTCCATTGTTAACTTTCGAGCACATAGCGGTGAGAAGTCAATTTTGCTGATGAAGTCAGAATCTGAGTAGAAAGGGCCCCATATGCTTCTGAGAGAACCATGAAATGCATGATAATATGAATGCATGTTTCATTTATGAGAGATTCTAAAGTCTTTTCACACTTTTGTTTCTCTTTTTTTTTTGCTTTTTTTTTTGAAATCAAGGCTTTTATTTTGCATAGAATATCTTTTCTTTTTCTCTCGCTTTTCTATTTCCTTTTTTCTTTTCTCTTTTTTTTTGAAATAGACTTTAGGATCTTTCATAAATGGAGTGGATAAAACAATGATGTTATGCAATGCAACAGCATGGGATCAAGGTCCATATAATCTTAGTAACCACTGTACAATCCTCTGAATAACTGATATAGGTCAGATGTCATGAGATCAAAGGTCCGACATAGGTACCACACAACCATAGGAACAATAGTCACCAACAGAACAGAATAGTCACCAACGGTACCTGTCATGTATATCCCTCCCCACTCACAGGTGAATCTAGGTCAGGGTAGGTCAAAGAAAGCCAACAGAGGATTGAAAGTAGGCGTAATCATACGATATTGCCTCTTTCAACCAAGCTCTGTCCGTGGATACATGATCGGATCGATCAGACATACGTCTTCTGTCCGTCATGGCCACTCTATTCCTAGTTCCTAAGGTATCACTCATGGCCTGGGTATTGGGCCTTTTACCTCATAGAATCATCCCACCCAACCTGCAAACAGAGAAAATATGTGGCCCCCACGGGGACCCATAATATAGTCCAGATGCATGCGGAAAGTAAACATGATATGCAAACAGGAAATAGACATGATATGCAAAAACAAAATGTAAACACATAAACAAATAAATAACACCCAATAAAACGAAACAAACAAAGGCTAGGATCGACTCGCTAAGAATGGACCAGCACAGGTCTATCAACAATCCCCAGCAGAGTCGCCAGCTGTCGCACGCTCGCGAAAAATGAACAGAGTCGCCACCAATATATTTATCCCATAAGGGAAAGGAATATCAGAAAACCTGGAAAAGGAAGGAACACGGTCTTGCGACCAGAGAATCTAGGTACGGGAGTCGGTTACGCAAGGGGAAGGTGCTAGCACCCCTCACGCCCATCGTACTCGATGGTATCCACCTATGTTTGTTTCTATCTAAAGGGTGTGTATCTATATCTATGTCTACATGCGAAATGAATGCAAAATGTAGGGAAAATAAAGAATTGTACTCGCACGGGCCCTACCCCGCTGCCTACGTATCCTTTTCAGGAATCAGAGTTACCGTAGCTCGGCTCACATTTTTCTGTTTGTTTTTGTGTTTTTTAATTGGGCGGAGTTAACGTTCGCGCTCTTGCATAAGGGATCGCCTACGATGCGTTCGAGCGGAAATAACAGTGCCCTTAGGTGCCAACGAGGCAAAAGAAAAAGAAATGATTGGTTTGTGTCTTTTAGGGTAATTCCATGATGACGAAGACCTACTACAAGGCTTCGCATCACTTCCTTACTTTGTTTTAAATCTGACCATTTATTAGTGTTTTGAAGTGTTTTTGGTTAGGTGTTTTTTAAGGGGATTTAATTTGTGACTTAGATCATACCAAAAGGAGTTTTGTTTTGCATATTTAGAGAATGCACATCGAGGCCTACGCCACAATCGTTTCTCTAAATAACGGTTAAGAAATACATCGAGGCTTCACACCTCAATCATTTCTTCTCCGCTAAGTAAAGGAAATAAAAAGGAGTTCTTTTATGAGTATTTAGAGAATGCACATCGAGGCCTACGCCACAATCGTTTCTCTAAATAACGGTTAAGAAATACATCGAGGCTTCACACCTCAATCATTTCTTCTCCGCTAAGTAGGAAAGAACATACATCGGGGCCTACGCCCCAATCATTTCTTTCCTACTATGAAATATAGTAACGGTATGATCTTCATCGATATTTATTAAGTATTTTAAAAGTTGAAAAGAAAAAAGAATGCAATAGGGAACTAATCCTAAATTCTAATCTAAGTCTAATTCTAAAGTTATGTTAACATGGAATCGATTCTAAGGAGCATTAAAATGGTATTTAACAAAATAGGCCAAAAATATGGCCAAAAGCTAAGCAACAAAATCACGCAACAATTACACAAAAATAACATGGAAGTAGTACAAGAACAAATCAAGAGTTAGTACAAGGTTACTCTAAGAAATACTACTATCTTTATGAGTTTTTTGTTAATAAGGGAAATCTAATTCAAGCCTAAATCATACTAAAAACCTAAATGCTACTAAACCTAAACTATTATATTTTTTATGAGGTTTTTATGTCATCTTTATCACCTAAAAGAAGTAAAAAAAAACTAAGTAGAAAATCTTAAAAAAACTAGCAATTAAACATGGACTCGGGGGGGCGTGAAATGAAAATGATGGTGCATGAGTAATTGGCGCTGGGCCCAAAGGGACTGACCCAGTAGAGTTGTTTGTATAGCTTCTTCAGTAAAAGAGTATGGTGCGATGGGCTTAGGGATATGATCTCTAAGATTTTCGTGTAGCCCAATATGATGATCCATGGTATTCAGATTCAATTTTGATGAAAAAGAATAAAAGAAATTAAAATTAAAAAAAGAAAAAGGAAAAGGGGATTAGGGTAAAGGCTTACGTTAACTCAAACAAATTCAGCTTCTCCTTCACGAGCGAGTAGACGACGGCGCAGTGAATCAAATCCTTCTCCGATCGGAGCTTCTCCGTCCTAAGCTCTTCATCTCCGATTCCACTTCTCTTATCTCTGCTCGTCTCGGACCTTGTTCTCACGTTCTCCGATCAGCTCTAACCTTTCTGTTAACTTGTTCTTCACACTCAATATTCCGATTCGTGCTCAACGGCAAGAGCTCGGTGTTTCTTCGAATTCAACGAAGATGAAGAGAACTCCAGTTGAAGTCTTCACGAAACGGTAATCCTTGATATCTCGTTTCGATTCGTTCTTCTTCTTCTTTCTGCGATTTGACGTTTGCGATGCGTTGTTGTTGTTTGTTGATGAACACGTGCTGTTGTTGCGATGAAGATGAAGAACACGGTTCCGATAGAGAGAAAGATTGAAGGAAGATGAAGATTTTGATTGATTTTCTGTGAGTTTCAATCTTCTGCATCAAAGTAAGTCCTACCGATTTTTCTGTGTCAATTTGTTCTTTCCTTTTTCTCTGTGTTATCGATCCTCTTCCCCCTTTTCGATTCTTTTTCTGTTGGTCTATGAATGATGATGAAGAGGTTTTGAGATGGGAGAATGGTGATGGAGGTGGAGGTTGAAGGGGGGAGAGAGGGTTGCAGAAGTGGTGAAGGTGAGGTTGAAAAATGGCGTGAGGAATTGATGAAGATGATGAAAGGTTGAATGGTGCGTGAAGATTAGAGAGGAGGTAAAGGAAATGGCTGAAGAAGTTGAATTGTGGAGGGAAAAGAGAATATATAAGGGTTAGTCTCGGGTGATTGTGAGGTTTGGAGGTAGTTACAGGGGAGTGATTCTGAGCCCTTGGATTATGGAATTCGGTTATGAGATGGAGAGTGAGGATGGAACGGCTTTGGTGGTTATTTTGAACTGTGGGATTCTGTTACAGTTAGTTAAAAGTTGGTTAGAGTTTGGGAGAAAGTTAGTTACTTGTAGGTTTGAAAGTCAGTTAGGTGGTTATAATTAGTTACTAGGTTAGTTATTTTAGTTTGGATTTCTGTTATGAAGCTGAGTTAATGTGAACTGTTAGTTTGTTAAATTTTTGTATGGTTTTGAATATTACGGTAGAGAATGGTATGTACGGTATTGTTGAGACAGTTTATAGCTTGTATATGGTAAGGTTATTTTGCTTTGCAGAGTTGTGTATGTGCAGCATTGGTGTCACTTAGAAAATTCTGAACTGAGATACTCTCTCTTTTTGCAGGGCAGATGGTTAAAAGCTCGCTTGATTGTCGAGTGGACTTTTGGACGATGAAGCTTTTATGTTTGTTATTTGTTGTGGCAGGTATGGTGCTGTTTGGATATATTGGTGAGGAATTTTGGACTGAACTGGTTTTTGTGTGTATGCTACAGGGACCGGTTTTGATGTGTCATGTTGATTTTGTTCGGCTGCGTAGGCTCGGCGGAGGTTAAGACATGGGGCTGACTGGTATAAGTTGCAGCAGGCATTTTCTTTGTATTGCAGGGTAGTATGGTAGGGAGCCATTTGGAATTTTGATTTGTATGCAAGGCTGTTTGGTATGGTTATGTACAGGTTGTTTGTATTTGAATGTTTGATTAATGCATGTATGGACATGGTTCTGATTTGGATTGCAACATTTTGGCAGGGATGTACATGTATGTATGTAGGTCTGTTTGAATGGCTTAGATAGTTCAGCAGGTTTTTTTTGGAATTTATTGAATGATATAGCTTCAAAATGGTGAATCTGACTTGTGTTCAACATATGGGTGGAGTATGTTTTATGCAGGCTTGGACATGATGGGAAAAGGTTTGAAGAGTGGACAGGGAGCAAAGCAAAAGCATTATTTTTTTTGGATCAATTTGGGAGCTGTCTGGAATTGTTGTGCAGGATCTCTTCTTTTGTAATTCAAATAGTTTTGTAATGGATAATGGAGGATGATGATGTAAATGTTAAGTGTGAACCTTTGTAATGAACAATGTAGGTTTGTAATGAATGATGATGTTGAATGGAACTTGAAACGATATTGTGCTCTTGTAATCCCTTTTGAGCTCGAAGACCTTGCATCTTAATAAAGCTTGGTTCACATAACAAATCTTCACCTTCAAATTTTAATGGCAACTCTTGAATCTTTGACTTTAATTCTCACAATCTGAATTAACTTGCAATTGAAATAATAAGTATATGATGAGAATCACAAACTGTGTTGACCAAAACAAATGAGCAAATCAATCTTTATATATTGTTGTATTTGTGATTCAATCCACCGCAACAATAATGCTTCGAAGGAATCCTTGAAGAAGATAATAATTGAACATAGAAGAACGCCTTAACACGAAATCCTGTGAAACTCAAATGAAACAACAATTTTAGACACCAATTATAAGAAGCTCCAATCTCCTGATACACATAGGAATATAGATCCTAATCCTTCGATCTTGGTGCACCTTGAAGGATAATAGCTTTGTAACTTGAGGAGAAGGAAACCATGGTAACCATAAATCAAAAATCTTAACTTCCAACCATGACAGATGAGAAAAAACTTGAATAGCCCCTGAATGGAGGTGGGAGCCTCAAAACAACAGTAAACCCGAACTCTTTTCAAATCCTTGATCCCGAGCCATTTTATTGTTTAATGAATGCATGAGTCATGTTAGGTGACCTAATGGAAGGTATGTACATGAATGCCAAGCCTATGCCATAAAAAAGTAAAGGGTAGGACAAATTTGGGGTATGACATCTGGCACAGAAGATTAGGACATGCTAGTTTGAGAAAGATTTCTCAGATTAACAAACTAAATCTGGTCAGAGGACTCCCAAATCTGAAATACAAATCAGATGCTCTTTGTGAAGCATGTCAGAAGGGCAAGTTCTCCAGACCTGCATTCAAGTCTAAGAATGTTGTTTCTTCCTCAAGGCCGTTAGAACTCCTGCACATTGATCTGTTTGGCCCAGTCAAAACAGCATCTGTTAGAGGGAAGAAATATGGATTAGTCATCGTTGATGATTATAGCCGCTGGACATGGGTAAAGTTCTTAAAACACAAGGATGAGTCTCATTCAGTGTTCTTTGAATTCTGCACTCAGATCCAATCTGAGAAAGAGTGTAAAATCATAAAGGTCAGAAGTGACCATGGTGGCGAATTTGAGAACAGATTCTTTGAGGAGTTCTTCAAAGAAAATGGTATTGCCCATGATTTCTCTTGTCCTAGAACTCCACAGCAAAATGGAGTTGTAGAACGAAAGAATAGGACTCTACAAGAAATGGCCAGAACCATGATCAATGAAACCAATATGGCTAAGCATTTTTGGGCAGAAGCAATAAACACTGCGTGTTATATTCAGAATAGAATCTCTATCAGACCTATTCTAAATAAGACTCCTTATGAATTGTGGAAGAACAGAAAGCCTAACATTTCATATTTCCATCCTTTTGGATGTGTATGTTTTATTCTGAATACTAAAGATCATCTTGGTAAGTTTGATTCTAAAGCACAAAAGTGTTTCCTTCTTGGATATTCTGAACACTCTAAAGGCTACAGAGTATACAATACTGAAACATTGATTGTAGAAGAATCAATCAATATCAGGTTTGATGATAAGCTTGGTCTTGAAAAACCAAAGCAGTTTGAGAATTTTGCAGATTTTGATATTGATATATCAGAAGCAGTAGAACCAAGAAGCAAAGCTGCAGAAGCTGATAGTCTCAGAAGCAATGGATCAGAAGATCAAGTTGCTGCATCTTTAGAGAATCTCAGGATTTCTGAAGAGCCAACAGTCAGAAGATCATCTAGACTTGCTTCAGCTCATTCAGAAGATGTGATCCTTGGGAAGAAAGATGATCCCATCAGAACAAGGGCATTCCTTAAGAACAATGCAGAATGTCAATTAGGTCTTGTTTCTTTGATCGAGCCAACTTTTGTTGATCAAGCTCTAGAAGATCCAGACTGGATAATTGCCATGCAAGAAGAACTCAATCAGTTTACAAGGAATGATGTATGGGACTTGGTTCCTAGACCAAAAGGATTTAACATCATCGGCACTAAGTGGGTGTTCAGAAACAAGCTAAGCGAGAAGGGAGAAGTGGTAAGAAACAAAGCCAGACTGGTTGCTCAAGGTTATAGTCAGCAAGAAGGGATTGACTACACAGAAACCTTTGCACCAGTGGCCAGGTTAGAATCTATTCGTCTATTAATTTCTTTTGCCACTCAACATAACATCACTCTTTATCAGATGGATGTCAAGAGTGCCTTCTTAAATGGTTATATAGATGAAGAAGTTTATGTCCATCAACCTCCTGGTTTTGAAGACTCCAAGTCTCCAAATCATGTTTTTAAATTAAAGAAATCATTATACGGATTGAAACAAGCTCCTAGAGCTTGGTATGAACGTTTGAGTTCTTTCCTTCTGGAAAATGGTTTCACTAGAGGAAAAGTGGACACTACTCTCTTCTGTAAAACATTTAAAAAGGATATTTTAATTTGTCAAATATATGTTGATGATATTATCTTTGGAACATCTAATGCTACACTTGGAAAGGAGTTTGCTGAGTCTATGCAGGCTGAGTTTGAGATGAGCATGATGGGAGAACTCAAGTATTTCCTTGGGATTCAAATCAATCAAACATCAGAAGGAACATATGTTCATCAAACCAAGTATGTGAAAGAACTTCTGAAGAAGTTTAATCTTTCTGAAAGTAAAGAAGCCAAAACTCCTATGCATCCAACATGTGTCCTAGGTAAGGATGAGGTAAGTAAGAAGGTAGATCAGAAGTTATACAGAGGTATGATTGGATCTCTTCTATACCTAACTGCTTCTAGACCTGACATTCTCTTCAGTGTTTGTTTGTGTGCTAGATTCCAATCAGATCCGAGAGAATCTCATTTAATTGCGGTTAAGAGAATTCTGAGGTATCTGAAAGGTACTACTAATGTTGGTTTAGTTTACAGAAGATCCAAAGATTACAACTTAGTAGGATTCTGTGATGCTGACTATGCTGGAGATATAATTGAAAGGAAGAGTACTTCTGGAAGTTGTCAATTTCTTGGAAGTCATTTGATCTCATGGTACAGCAAGAAGCAAGCTACTATTGCCCTCTCAACAACAGAAGCAGAATATGTTGCTGCTGCTGGTTGTAGCACACAAATGCTCTGGATGAGAAGTTAGCTAGAAGATTATCAGATATATGAGAGTAACATTCCTATTTTCTGTGATAATACTTCTGCTATATGTTTATCTAAGAATCCTATCTTACATTCAAAAGCTAAACATATTGAGATTAAACATCATTTCATAAGAGACTATGTTCAGAAGGGTGTTATATCTTTAAACTTTGTGGATACAGACCATCAATGGGCTGATATCTTTACAAAACCCCTTGCTGAAGATAGGTTTAAGTTCATTCTGAAGAATATCAGTATGGATTTATGCCCAGAATGAGAAGATGAGAAGATCTTATGTATGAGTATCTTCTGAAATGAGATTGGATTAGTTTTTTTTTAAGAAGTTCTGATTGTGATCAATTAGAAGTAGTGATTTTATTATTACTAACGTTTCATTGTCTAAGTTGACTCAGAATCTCTTTAAAAGTAAAACAGCTGTAACTGGCTATCCAGATGGTAAACACGTGTTCACTATTTCTGGACAAGCGTGCGTGCAGTTGAGGGGACGCCTACTTAGGTAACTGTGCTAATCACTTCTTTTGTCATTATTATCTCTCCTCACGACATGTAACATTAAATGCTATCCATCATTTCTTTTTATTTATTTTTCTTTTAATACTCTTCAAACGTTTCTTTTCCCTCTTATATTTCTCTCTCTTGCATTCAGTTTCTTTTTCGCTCTCTCTCTCTCTCTCTCTCTCTCTCTCTCTCTGCATTCATATCATAAACCCTAGCAGTTTTCACTATCTGCAACCTCATCATGAATCCTTCTTCAAGCTCCTCAAATCAAGAATCTGATCGAAAACAAAAGAGAAAGGCAACTGATGAACCAGAAAACAAACCAAAAAGAGTAAGGATCAACTACGATCCTCTCAAAGTGAACCCGTTTGAAGCTATGATGTCTGAAAACTATTCTAGACGTGTGTTTAAACCTCTTGACGGTATCCCTCAATCACCTTCCTCTTCACAAACATCCACCACCTCTTCCTCCTCATTCATCTCTCTGGAACCACCTTCTTCACCATCTGATATCTCCTCTCCTTCAACCCATCCCTCAGATATATCCTCATCTCTCTCACACCCTTTTCCCACTAGAACACCTAACCCCTACAGTTTTATGTTTCCCGACTCCAGTTTTGAAGAGAGGATACCTGCAGATGAGATGGAAGAAGAAAATCTCTGCAGAGACATCGTGGTTTGGAGACCATGGTACCCTGTGCTGACTGGAGATTTTCAGTGGTTGTTTGATTGGTTCAGAATGAACCCTTCTGAAAGTGCTCCTCACATGGTCTTTCCAGAAGTGGTTTATCCTGCTGAAGTTGCTGGTCCTACTCCCCCAACAAACCTAGCAGCTATTCTTCAGGCGTTGGAAGTTGGAGCTTCTGAGTTGCCTGAACCAGAATATGCTGAGGCAGATCCTGAGTCAGACTCAGATGTTGAGATGGAAGGTACAGAAGCTGAAGACCTCCCAGAAGATCGTCCTGCTGAGATTGCTGTCCCTGTTGGGAGAAATTCTGGTGCTTCTTCTTCTGGTGTACCCTCAGCTCTGATGGAGACCTTGGAAGCTCTGCATCAGAATCAGGCTATGCTGGCCTCTCGTTTGGACGCGCAAGAAGCAGCCAATGCTGAGTTTCGCTCCTTCATGGCAAGACAAACTGAGAGCACTGACGGGGTTCATGACATTCTGGCGCAGATTTTGTCTAAGCTAGGGTCTTAGTCTTTGGTCTTTGTAGTTTTCTTTCCTTGTTGCATCTGTTTTCTGCATACATCTTTTGTAATTCTGTTTGCTTAATCAATGAAAAGTTTAATTCTGTTTCTTTCCTTTGTCGTTTTCTTCATCTGAATCTTTTATATTCTTTTTGATGTTATGACAAAAAGGGGGAGAAAATATATGATAAATGATTTGATTAATATTATCAGTTACCGGGTAAAAAGACCCCACATTACTAACAGAACTTGTAAAGTTCTATTCTTTAAGTTGTGTTGTTGCAGGAATTGAAGATTCTCTTTAAAGAGCAACATAAGAAGCAACAAGATGAATCAAGTTCTTGGATTCTTGAAGCAAGCTGAGTGCTATGAAGCTTCAGAATCAGAAGCAGAAGCAAGAATGTTCAGATATTCTGATGACATAATATGATCTGAAACATTATGTGTAGTTGTTCTGATACATTCTATATTTCTTATATGGCTCTGATACATATTATGTGTTCTGAAACATATTTTATGTTCTGATTCATTCATGCTGACTTTTGTCGTTTAGTTTTGTTCTGTAACATTTCAGGATGTAGAGATGCTCTGACGATGCTCTGGTACATTCAACAATGTTCTGATACATTCTAGCATGAAGTGATGTAAGAAGAAATTCAAGCTCTGAAGCTGTCCAAATGGAAGCAAGAATCAGAAGCTGTGGATGTTCTGAAGATCTAAAGAAATTCAAGTTCTGAAGCTGTCCGATGGAAGCAGAAGTCATAAGCTGTGAATGTTCTGAAGATCAAAGAAATTCAAGTTCTGAAGCTGTCCGATGGAAGCAGGAATCAGAAGCTGTGAATGTTCTGAGGATCTAAAGAAATTCAATGTTCTGAAGCTGTCCTATGGAAGCAGAAATCAGAAGTCATGAATGTTCTAAAGATCAAGCATATGTGAACGTCTCTACCGAAATAATCAGGGAAGTCTTTTATTTATAAAATTCTTCTAGTATTAATTTCAGGGGGAGATTATTCATCTCAGGGGGGAGATTGTTAATCTCAGGGGGAGACATATTCACATGCTTATGCTATAGCTGTGTAATTGTCTTTAACCGTCTGCTCTTTCTGATCGCAAATTCATATCATTTATATATGTTTTTGTCATCATCAAAAAGGGGGAGATTGTTAGAACAAGATTTGTTCTGATCAATATTCTTAGTTTTGATGATAACAAGGATATGAATTTTGTGTGAGATAATGTGGTACTCTAATACATTGCAATTTCCCTTTCAGGAAATATATAAAGAGTATGCACAAATCAACGCTCAGAAGCTTTGTCTCAGAAGGTTCAGCATGCAACATCAGAACATGGTCTGGCAAGACATAAGAAGATAGTCAAGGCAGAATCAGAACATGGGTCTATGGAAGCATCAGAAGAACTTGAGATCAGAAGCAGAAGCACTGAAGTTCTCATGGTATCACGCTCAGAAGCACTTCAAGGTCAGAAGACAAGAAGATGCTATGCACCAAGCTGTTTGACTCTGATGATATTCAAACGTTGTATACACAAACATCAGATCAGAAGAAAGTACAGGTGGCAGGCTACGCTGACTGACAAAAGGAACGTTGGAAGCTATTAAAGGCAACGTCAGTAGACACAGCGTGAACAAGGCTCGAGGTAGTTGACAAAAGCGTGAAACATTAAATGCAATGCTGTACGGAATACGCAAAGCATTAAATGCTCCCAACGGTCATCTTCTCAAGTGCCTATAAATATGTAGTTCTGATGAGAAGCAAGGTTACCAACTCTTAACTGAATCTGCTGATAATTAACTTGCTGAAACACTGTTCAAATCAAAGCTCAGAAACTTCATCTTCATCAAAGCTCACTACATTGCTGTTGTAATATATTAGTGAGATTAAGCTTAAACTTTAAGAGAAATATCACTGTTGTGATTATAGCTTTTCAGAAGCATTGTAAAACTCTTATTCGATTACATTAATTTGTAAGTAACTAGAGTGATCAAGTGTTGATCAGGATACTCTAGGAAGTCTTAGCTTGTGTCTAAGCAGTTGTAATTAGAGTGATCACGTGGTGGTCAGGATACTCTAAAAAAGTCTTAGCTTGTGTCTAAGCATTTGTTTCTGGAGTGATCAGGTTGTGATCAGGATACTCTAGAAGACTTAGTTGCGGACTAAGTGGAAAACCATTGTAATCTGTTGCGATTAGTGGATTAAATCCTCAGGTGAGGTAAATCACTCCGTGGGGGTGGACTGGAGTAGTTTAGTTAACAATGAACTAGGATAAAAATAACTGTGCATATTGTTTTTATCGTTCAAGTTTTTAGACTACACTTATTCAAACCCCCCCTTTCTAAGTGTTGTTCTATCCTTCACGATGAACCAGAAGCTGTAGATGCAGCGGTGGTACACTCTGGTGCGGAGATGGAAATCTGAGGTGCCGCTGTGCCACTTGGTCCTGAACCATCTGCCCTAGGTTCCTCGGTCTGAATGTTGTGAGGTGCAATGACGGCCAACCAACTCAACCCCAATTGTTTAGCCGGCCTCACCACTGGTCCATCAAGATCAGGTACCCCTACTTTCCTGCATAGCAAATAAATCACAGATGCATGTCCCATTGCTTTCTTGGAAGAAGATTGTGCTATGTCATCCATGTCTGAAGAGATGATCTGACCAATGTTCACAGGACGGTGGGTCAGAAAGAAATACAGCAACAGTGCTCTTTCAACAATTAAATTAGAGCCGCTCTGATTTGTGCTCAGAGTGTGATGGACAAAGAAAGCCAAAGCTTTTGGAATTGGGGCTAAATCCACAACCACCATCTCGTCATACGGCCAGAATCTTTTCATGGACATTTTCATCTCCTGGTATTGGCGATGTTCATCGAGGGGTTTTGATTTCAAGTTCCGATTAATCTTGTCAGCACTGAAGTTTACTTTTTTACCCCGAACTTTAGACTCCAAAACTGGATTTTCCTCTGAGCCCGTCCTGAAGGCGTTGGCATAAAATTCTTGGACCAAAACTCTGCTAACAGGTTTAATCCGCTCATTCAGATATGTTAACTTTTGTTCCTGAAGAACAACTTGGACTTCAGGTAGTTCCTCAGGTGTTAGCGTCCAGGATCTTTCTTCAATAATGTTTCTGGTGGCTAAACTCTCGAATTTTGCATGGTGTGCAGCAGATCTGAATCTGTTTCGATCATATGGTGCCATGGTTGAGAAAGAAGAACAATGAAACCTGAAAACTTAGGCACAGACACACAAAAATCTACAATTTTGCAGAGAAAACAAGAGCAATACGAGAACTGTGCATATGCAAAAACAGAAAAATGAACAAGAAATGTCAGAAAAATATAAATAGTGGGTCTAGAAATTGATACGCGTATCATACGCGAAATGGACGGGGCATACGCGTATCATACGCTACATACGCGTATGGGCAGAGGCATATTTGTGTGTAAAAATCTCAGATCTCGTATCAAACAGACCCATACGCGTATAGGGTATTTCATACGCAAGTACCAACGGTCACAAGTTTCAAAAATGCGTATTCATATCTCGTATGTAAGCTCATACTCGTATGGTTACGTATCATCCCTCCCATACGCGTATGATACGCAAATGCACAGAATGAAAATCACCGTTTCCAAAATTCCATACGTGTATACCAAGCTTCATACGCGTATGGACAGCAAAAATTTTCAACTTTTTTCTTTTTTTTTTGCATGAAAATTAAAGACATTTTTGGTAAAAAGAAATCGTACCTTCCTTGGGTTGCCTCCCAAGCAGCGCTTCGTTTAACGTCGCATGGCTCGACGGTCTCCACATCATGATATGAGACGAAGATAGTGAATCAGACCTACCTCTTGACTTTGATAGTAAGGTTTCAACCTCTGTCCGTTGACTTTGAAAATATCCCCATTACGTGGGTTTTTTACCTCCACTGCTCCATGAGGAAATACTTTAGTGACCACGAACGGTCCAGACCACCTTGACTTTAACTTCCCAGGGAATAGCTTCAACCTGGAGTTGAACAATAAAACAAACTGCCCTTCCCAAAATTATTTCTTCTCGATCCTCTGATCATGCCATTTTTTTGTGTTTTCTTTATATATTTTAGCATTCTCATAAGCATAGTTCCTAAATTCTTCTAACTCATGGAGTTGGAGAATTCGGGAACCATCAGCTTTTTTGGAATCGAGATTTAAGAATTTGGTGGCCCAAAATGCCTTGTGCTCGAGTTCGAGCGGCAAATGGCAGGCTTTACCATAAACAAGCTGATAAGGAGACATACCTATAGGAATTTTGAATGCTGTCCTGTAAGCCCAGAGCGCATCATCCAATTTCACAACCCAGTTGTCATACCCCAAAATTTGCCCTTACATTTTTCCTATTCCAACTCAGATCAATACACAAAGCTCCAAGACACGCTCTCCTATACAAGGCTCTAAAACTAGGGTTTGGCTCACTCAAAGGAAAATAAGTGAATCAATGGCTCCCAGACATCTCATATGGCTCAATACATCTCACATTACCTCTATGACAAGTATCAAGGCCTATCTCAATGTTTTGATCATTCAATTGTTCAGAAAGTCAACAGTCGACTAAGTTAACCTAAAAGTCAACTGCGGTCAAAATGAAGTCAAAGCTCCTGATTTTTTGTCAAGATCCTCATATTGAAGTATCATTCACCATTTGATCAAGAATTGATCATGGTTCATCAAGGAAAGATCAAAAATCAACAAATCAAAAAGTTTCTAAATTAGGGTTTTGTATAGGAAAAGTCAACTGAACTTAGACCAGCCATAACTCTCACATGGAACATCCAAAATTTTCCATCCAAAGCTCATTTTGAAGGAAATTTGATTCTCTACAAAATTGTGTCTCACATGCCAAGTCTAAAAATGCTTCATTTGAGAGATATGGACCAAAACATTATAGGTCCTTTTCAAAAGTCAACAAAAAGACACTTTTTTCAAAAGGTCATAAAATGAGCATGGAAAATAATTTTGATATGAGACCAAAGACACTGGTTAGAGGACTCTCTAAGGTTTCTAAAAAGTCCTATAACACTTCCATACCTCAAAAATTAAGAGAGATAGGCCTTCTTAAAGTTGAGCTATTTTGGAGGGAAAAATGTGAAAGAATTTGAATATTTTTGCAAATGGGCCCAATATATTATGATCCAATCTTGATATGCCAGTCATCTAGAAGCTCTAATCAAAAGGCCACGAATTTTTGATTAAAATTTGATTTTTATTTGAATTTTATTTCATTAAAAATAACATATTTAATCAATATTTGGAAGGAAATTGAAAAGATTTGATTTTCTTTTAAATTTAATCATATTCAATCACCAATTAAACTCAATATTTGATTCAATTTCGTGCAAAGCCAATTGGTGAAGAAAAGATTGAGTTTGGGCAAATTTAGAAACATATTTTCCAAAATTTCAATCAAATTTTCCAAAAAATTGAAAACAAAGATTCAAAGAGATTCTGGCCAAGATTGTTAACCTAAAATCATCTCCTATATATTCTGGACAGAACCATATGCTAGGGTTCACGTTTTTGCAGCTCTAAGAGAATCAAACCCGAATTCCAAAAGTCAAAGAAAATCAAAACTACAATTCTGAATTGGAGGCCGATTTAGAAGTTTTTGTGCATCCTAACACAGTCCCTGGTGTTCATTGAAGCTTTTCCAACTATTGCACGCAAGAGACACGTCCATAATCATCCCAAAACGCTCACGGTTCGCGTCTTCATAAATCTCTTCGATTACAATAAATCATGCATCATGACTGTGTTTTAATTGCTTATTTATGTTTCATATGATGTTATGTCTGTTTCTGGAAACTGAATTGCCTTTATATGGCCTTATGAACAAGATACCATTATTAGGGTTAAAGTTTTGATTTAGGGTTTCCTGTTATGAGTAAAATTAGAGGAAATAAACAGGCCCATCGTATCCGAGAGGGTTGAACGATCGTAAATGAGTGGTCGCGAAAAATTTTCCTTTGCGTTTTGGTTGTTTTGCGTCTTCGCAGGTGTAAAAAGCTAGGACTTTTTATAGCGCTTCATGAAAAGCGGTGTAAAAACAGCGTCTACAAAAGCTCAAGGTAGGGGATGATGCGTTGTCGCTCCCCCATTGGCTCCGTTTGCGCGCGCGTCAGATTTTAAAATCTGGAGATCCAGCGTGCCTTCGACCCTGTGCGTACAGTACACCCTCTCCCTTGCAACCGTTGGATCGACTCAGGAAACCATCCAACGCTTCTAAGTGTGCAGGCGCATGATGCACTGCAATAGCCTTGCCACACTGAATCAAGAGATAAGAATTCTTTAATTTTTTTTTATTTTTAATTACATGTCCCTATTTAATTTATATATTAATATATTGATGTCAATTTTCATATTTTCTTTTTTTAATAAATAGATTATTTGTTTTTTATTATAAAAACCAATAAATGTTATTTCTAATTAATAAATTATTTATATTTTTCTTTATTTAATTAATATTACTATTATATCTTATTTATTTATTATTTATTTTATTTTCTTATTTATTTAATTATTTATATATAATATTTAAAACGTATATATTTATTTTAATCATATTACTTATACATTCAAAAATTCATATTTATTCTATTATAACTTTAAAAAATTCATAAAAAATATTGTTTTGCATTCGATTTTATTTTCTTATCCTGATTTAATTAATTAGGTCACGAGACCAATAATTAATTAAATCATTTATATTTTCTTATTTAAATCATACCTTAATCAGGGTTTACGACGAACATTCCAATACACTGAAATATTTTCTTTTCGTGCCTTGCCTTTTCAGGGTTACTTTCTCAGACACCTTCCGACTACGTGCCACGCCCGTCACAAAGCAAAGTATTCTATTTATTTTAATTTAAAGTCTATTTTGGTTTTGTCTTGCCTTCATTCTTCTGCCTTTGCCATTTTTTAGGGTTACCTCCGAGGCTTCCCTCCGATTGCCAACAATATCAGATCAAATGCAAAGCTAAGTGCCTTTTTATCTATTCGTTTTTTTAATTTAATTTCTTTATCTTCCTATTTTAGAGTTAATTCCGTTCGCCTCCGAACCGATAATGCACTCACCCCTCTGTTTATTCTTTCTTTTCCAATTCTCAGGGTTTGTCGACTGCCAAAGCTACGAGTATTGGTAACCCTAAACCCTATCCTCAATTATTACTTGTGTTAAACCTTTTGCTTTTTAATTATATCCCGCTGGTTTCAATTCCCCTCTCCTCCGCTGGTTACAATTTCCCTTCCCCATTATTATTGTTTATGTCATTGTGTGGTTAGTAATCTTAGGAGTGCAAGCCTTTAAATTAATTTAGATAATTAATTACAAGATAAAATTTCTGAATTAATCATGTGATTGTTGCACCCACGCACACTTTTGGGGTAACCTCTCTGTTGCCTTGTTGCCTGTTGCCTTGTGTTTTTTGCAGAATAGCCATGTCCCTCGAATATGAGGATACCTCAACCATGCTGCCTCGATAAATAAAGGTCATACGACCCTAATGATGCTGCCTTCGATACACTGATATGACCTCGACCCTCGGAAGTTGCCTACGAAAGGCTGAGGTATCCTCTGGCTGCCTACGAAAGGCTATTCTGATCCTTCCCTTTAGACTACCTGCCTCTCTATGGCATGGGACAGTCTTAAGGTGAACGATAATTCGACGACCCTTCAACCTCCAAATGAAAGGCTTCCTGCCCTCTTATGGCAAAGATAGACCCTTTCACCCTGAAAGGCTAAAAGAAACCTATCATCTAAGTTTAAGGTAATTGCCCCTAATTGCTTTGCCTTGCTCTAAAATTTTTCTATATTCTTTCTCAAAATTCTTCAAAGGGCTACGCTCATTTACGAGCTAAAGTCCCTACTCTTTTCTTCTACATTTCTAAAAACAAAACGAGCAAAGCAATTAACAGCCCATGGAAAACCATGGATGCAAAGGGTGCTTTTTAAACCTTCCCTTTGCATAAATTACCCCCCGAACCCTATTTTATTTAAAAGGTTTTTCCTGTTTCTTTTAGCCTTTCTAACTTGTTTGGATAAAATAAAAGTCGGTGGCGACTCTTGCTTAACCGCGACATTTCGATATAGTCAGTTCACCGTATTATAGAACTGGCGACTCTGTTGGGGATTTTTCGATTAAAAGAGCGGTTACCTTAAAAGTTTAGGAATCACTTAAATGTTTTCATTGTTTGTTTTGCTTGTTTTATTTTTTCAGGGCTGTTTTGGGAAAAATGAAGGACGAATCCTATTCCCGGATTCAAGAACACCTAAGATTAGGAGCGGCATAGTCATGGAGACCCCCCTTGTGCATGCTTGGGGTTGGTCAAAATGAAGTTCGCGCTTGAGTTAGGCCTCCACTGGTTATTGTGTACCTCTTTTGCATGAGAGAGGTTTATGCATGTATCTTTGGGTGCGTCGGAGCTCAAGGACCTTTAGTCACCTTTAACCCATCTTAACTTTTAGGAACGTAGTGGGGGGGCTATTCTTGGTGCATGCCAAGTTATGGTCGCTACCCGATACTACAACTCAGATAGGTTTCTTCCTAAAGTATTATTGCGTGGTATGCATGTACCATGTTCGAGGGTGCTTTAGAGGGGGCTGACAATTCTGGGTCACTTGGTAGAACCCGTTGCTGAAATCTCTTTATCCATAGAAATACCCTTGGAAAGGACACCTGATCAGACTCTATGCAAGCCTTAAGCCAAAAATTGTGTGATTTGTGTGACTTACTTGTGTATGTGCATCATGCATACATGCATCATCCATACATAGCATGACTAACCCCTTTCAAGGGATTAAAGGATTGTTAACCATAATTTGTTTTGTAGGTCATGGGAATTAAAGTTCGTAAGCCTTTTTGCCTTAGCTTCAAGGGAGTGCGTACACCTTTGAAGATGCTTTGTGACAATGTTTCTGGTTCCCTCGTGCTTTCCGAGTCTCTTAACAAGTTAATCAGCTTGGTACGAACCAAAGTGGATGAAGTGCTCCTCAACACCATGATCCGGTTTTATGATCCTCTGCTGCATTGCTTCACTTATAGGGACTTTCAGTTGGTTCCTACATTGGAAGAATTCTCCTCCATTTTAGGATTACCAGTACTCGATCAGATGCCCTACACCGGTGAAGAAGAGACTACTAAGTTGGAAGATGTTGCTGCTGCATTGCATTTGCCTCGATCAGAAATCAAGAAGGTTTGGGTGAATAAAGGAGAATATACTGGTTTACCGATTGACTTCTTGTATAATCAAGCTGACGTTTTGATCAATGCAACAAGTATGGATGCTCTTGAAAAAGTCCTTGCTTGCCTAATCTATGGACAAGTGTTGTTCCCTCATTATGATAAAATTGTGGATGTGATTGCTCTCAAGATCTTCATTAGTAACAATCCGGTTCCTACCTTATTGGGTGACTTGCTGCATTCCATCAATCATCGATCATCTAAGGGCAAAGGTTGTATTCTCGGATGCGCACCATTATTGCATAAGTGGTTTATTTCGCACTTATCCCGTTCTACGATAAAGAATGAAGAAGGTTTGACTTGGGCTCAAAGAATCATCAAGCTTTCCTACGATGATGTCATTTGGAGTCAAAGGGAGTTTGAAGGATCTCATTTGTTTGATAGTTGTGGAGATTTCCCGAATGTACCTCTTCTTGGTACTCGAGGGGGAATAACTTATAATCCTATTATGGCTCGACATCAATTTGGTTTCGCTCTAAAAGACAAGCCTCGTTCCATATATCTTAGTGCAGAAAATTTTGATTATGACTCGGACCCTACTGGAAAAAAGAAGTTGTTCATCAAAGCTTGGTCCAAGGTAAAGAAAGTAGGAGTAAGAGAATTAGGATTGAGGAATCACATCCCTTCAGATCTTTATTTTAAATGGGTTTATGATCGAGTTGTTGAGTATGGCATACCATATCCATCTGATACCCCTATAGTTCCAAGGATTACTCCTCCTGTCGTTCATGTGGAAGTGGAACCATATGTACCCGCTCCTAACGAAGACCTTGCTGCCACCATTGCTTGCCTAAGACAAGAAAAAGCTGATTTAGAAAAACGCTTACATGAAATGGAAGAAGAAAAAGCAATAATGGCGGCCAATGCCAAAGAGCGTGATAGCATGCTTGATTACTTTTCCTGCAAGTGGAAGATTGAAGACTTCATCTCTCCCGATCAGATACAATCATGGGAGCAAGAGATTGATAGACTTGTCCAAGAGAGAAATGAGATGATTAAAGCTCACAAGGAAGAAATTCGAAGTTTGAAGAGAAAGCGCCGACTTGGGGACTGATTTCCTTTATTTCTTTTTATGTTATTTATTTTCAAAACGCTTTGATGTAACTGTAAAAGCTATAAGACCATAAGTTCTTTTCTTTAAATTAATAATATTTTTATTTTTATGTCCTTTTGATATGTGTTAAAGGTTCTTTAATCCCTTGAAAACATTGCATATGCATAATCATATCATTCATAAACATCGCATCACAGGTTTTCATAAAAACAAATACCTCATCTTTCCGCTGTTTATTTCAGTAAGAAAGATGGATCTCGAACAATCTGTCAAGAATCTCCAAACTCAGAATGATGAATTTCAAGCCTTGATCCTGAACTTGTCCAAGGGGCAAGATGAACTGAAAGCTCTCCTGACTAAGAAGACGAAGACTCAGAAACCCAAAGGAGTGATCAACCTGGGGAGAAGGTTCAAAGGTCGTCCTAAGAAAGCTGAAGAAGCTCAAATTCCCAAGTATGAGGAAGAAGAAGAACATGATGGTGACGCTGGAAGTAATGTGGGCTCTGATGCTCAAGGTGAGGACGAAGAAGAGGATCCTCAAGACGAGGATGAATCTGATGAGAAGTATAGGCTATTGGAAGAGCGTCTGAGAAGCGTGGAAATTCAGAAAGTACCTGGGCTGGATTTTGAAGAACTAGGACTCGTTCCTGGGGTCGTTATCCCTCCGAAATTCAAAGCTCCCGCCTTTGCTAAGTATGATGGAGTCTCATGTCCCAAGATGCACTTGAGGTCTTATGTAAGAAAGATTCAGCCTCACATTACGGATAAGAGGCTCTGGATCCATTTCTTTCAAGAAAGCTTATCTGGAACTCAACTCGAATGGTACTATCAACTGGAAAGTACTAACATCCGCACCTGGGAGGACTTAGTTGTTGCCTTCTACCAACAATATCAATACAATTCCGATCTTGCACCAACTCGCATGCAACTGCAAAGCATGTCTATGGGACCTAAGGAAAGTTTCAAGGAGTATGCTCAAAAATGGAGAGATTTAGCTGGAAGAGTCCAACCTTCCTTGACTGATAGGGAGTTGGTGGACATGTTCATGGGCACGCTAACTGGACCGTTCTATAGTCACTTACTGGGTAGTTCTTCATCTGGGTTTACTGATCTTATCTTGACTGGAGAACATGTTGAGAATGGTATTCGAAGTGGGAAGATTCAAGTGGGCGCATCCTCTGGTACTGCAAAGAAGCCATATCATGGAAGAAATGAGTCTAATGCTGTTCATAGTCAGAGGGGCCGTGGTAAGAACGATCAGAATCAGTCTGTTGGTGCCGTCCTCATCTCTACTCCAACATCTCAACAATCTCCCAGACAAGATTATCAACGCAAGACTGATAGACCAAGGAGACAATACACCCCGATCAACATGCCTTTGTCTCAAGCCTTACAACATCTATTGAAGGCTAAACTGATCACCTTGAAGGATCCCCCGAAGTTTGTCAACACTGCTAGTCCAACTTATGATCCCAAGGCTACATGTTCTTACCATTCCAATGCTTCTGGACACCATGCAAACAATTGTTGGGCCTTGAGAAATAAGGTCCAAGACATGATAGAAGCTGGCGAAATCGAGTTTGATGCCCCAGAGACTCCTAATGTCATCACTGCTCCTATGCCAAAGCATGACAATACTGTTAATGCTATCATGGACACAATCCATGTCTATGATGTAAGAGATCTGTCAACTCCTCTCCCGGACATCAAAAGAAAGCTGCTGCGAGCTGGTTTATTTCCAGGTTGCGACCCTGACTGTTATTACTGTGCATTCCTACCTAATGGCTGTGAGAATCTGAAAAGAGGCATCCAAGGCTGGATGGATCGTGGCACCATCAGGTTTGAGAAGACTCCTTCCATTGAGGAATTGTGCGAAGGTTTCTCCCGTGGTTTGAAGTTCGAAGATGTATCCGTGATTTCCAAAGTCCCGCTAAAGATCCCTACCAAGGCTCCTTTCAAGATTTCTGCTGAACCTCGTGTGGCTCCGATTATTATCACTAAACCTGGTCCGATGCCATACTCATTTGATAAAGCTATCCCTTGGAATTATGGTGCCGAGGTCTATGTTCAAGGAGTTAAGCAAGAACTTGAATCTGATGAAGTTTCTGAAGATGCCAATCCTGATGTGGGTAATATTGTTGGAACTAGTAAAGTGACAAGAAGTGGAAGGGTATTTTCTCCAGAGATCTCTCCGAACACTGCTTCACCTACTGTTACTATCACCCCGAATGCTGATGCTCGTGGTAAAGGACCGTTACATGAACCTGAGCCTGTCACTGAAAATCCACCACCTGAAGAAACGAACGAATTCCTGAAGATCATTCGCAAAAGTGATTATGACATTGTTGAACAAATGGGGCATACTCCTTCTAAGATCTCTATGCTGTCACTCCTGAGTTGTTCCAAAACTCACGCCAAAGCTATGATGAAGTTTCTAGAGGCTGCCCATGTGCCACAAGAGATTACTGTCACTCAAATCGAGAATTGTATTGCAAACCTGACGACAGATAATTACCTTGGGTTCTCTGATGCTGATCTGAGTCCTAGTGGGAAGAATCATAACAAGGCACTGCATATCTCCATTGAATGTGGTGGTACCACCCTGGCTCATGTACTGGTTGACAGTGGCTCGTCTTTGAATGTGCTACCCAAGTTGGTGCTGGACAAACTCAAAGTTGATGGAATTGAGTTAAAATCCAGTGATGTGATAGTAAACGCTTACGATGGCACAATGAGTACTGTGTATGGCGAAGTCGAGCTCCCGATCAGAGTAGGTTCCCAGACTTTCAATACTGTGTTCTATGTGATGGATATTCGTCCCGCCTATTCATGTCTACTTGGACGTCCTTGGATACATGGGGCAAATGCTGTGACTTCAACTCTCCATCAGAAACTGAAATACCCAGCGAAAGGCAAAATCGTCACTGTGTATGGTGAAGAAGAGTATGTGGTGAGCTTCATAGATGAGACCAAGTATCTTGAATTCACTGGAGAAGCTTTTGAATCTCCCCGTATAGCGTATGAATTAGTCCCCCAAGTGGTTCCCGAGACTAAGCACGTCTACACTCCTCCTAAAGTTACTGGGGTTATTCCTGCAATGGCTTCTCTGAAAGACGCTAGGGCTGTGGTAGAAGAAGGTGGCTGCACCATCTGGGGGCAATTACCTGATATCCCATACAAATCCAACAAATGGGGTTTAGGCCGCACTGCTAAGGATCAGAAGGGAGAACAACATCCTCGCCCAGAAGGTTTGAAGCATCATTTCATCAGCAAGGGGGTTAACGCCATCGGAGAAGATGAAGATAATTGCAACCTGGACAAGTGGATCTTCCCTACGTCGGACAAAAGGCTGGACAACTGGAAGACGGAAGACATTGTTTCTATCTCCTATAGTCAGGAGTAATTGTCGTTCTTAGTTTTATTTCCTGCTTTCCTTTTTATTTCCAAGTTTAAATTATGTACTTCAATAAACAATAAACTCTAAAGCCGTGTGTCCTGCCCGAGGCACAATGGTCCATTGTTAGGGCTTGTCATTTCATAAGCATATTTTCATTCAATAAAACATTGGACGTTTTGTATTCAAATTGTGTGTTCGCTTTATTTTCCTTTACTTTTATAGCTATGTGTTCTCACACACACCCACATAATGCACTGCAAATTCATATCCACTCTGGATCCTATTGATAACGACTTTGCTATTGCTAAATATGACTTTGAAAATCTGATCTACCAAGCTGAGGATGAAGGTGAGGAAGGTTGTGAAGTGCCTAGAGAACTTGCCAGATTACTAGAGCAAGAAGAGAAGACTATACAGCCGCACGAAGAGCGGATTGAGGTTGTGAACATAGGTACCGATGAAGAAAAGAAAGAGATCAAGATAGGGGCTGAACTAGAGGATACTGTCAAACGAAGATTGATTCAGATGTTATGAGACAATGTTGAGATCTTTTCTTGGTCCTACGAAGATATGTCTGGGCTCGATACTGATATTGTGGTTCATCGTCTACCTATCAAAGAAAATAGTCCTCCGGTTAAACAGAAGTTGCGAAGAAGCAGACCTGACATGGCTCAGAAAATCAAAGAAGAGGTCGAGAAACAATTCAACGCTGGGTTCCTGAAAGTAGTGAGTTATCCGCCTTGGATTGCCAACATAGTACCCGTACCCAAGAAGGATGGAAAGGTCCGAATGTGTGTAGACTACAGAGATTTGAATCGAGCAAGCCCTAAAGATGACTTCCCACTACCGCATATTGACATTCTAGTTGATAGTACTGCGCAATGCAAGGTTTTCTCTTTCATGGATGGTTTCTCAGGTTACAATCAGATTAAGATGGCACCCGAAGACATGGAAAAGACAACTTTCACTACGCCTTGGGGCACCTTTTGTTACAAGGTCATGCCATTTGGGTTGAAGAACGCTGGGGCAACGTACCAACGTGCAATGGTAGCTCTATTCCATGACATGATCCACAAAGAAATAGAGGTATACATTGATGATATGATTGCGAAGTCCAACACTGAAGAAGAACATCTAAACCATTTGCAGAAGTTATTTGATAGGTTGAAGAAGTACAAGCTGAGACTAAATCCGAACAAATGTACCTTTTGCGTAAGGTCTGGTAAGCTGCTGGGTTTCGTTGTTAGTAGTAAAGGTATTGAAGTCGATCCTGCAAAGTTAAAAGCTATACAAGAAATGCCTGCTCCGCGAAACGAGAAAGAAGTTAGAGGATTCCTGGGACGTCTGAACTACATTGCTAGATTTATCTCCCATCTGACCGCTACTTGTGAGCCAATCTTCAAGTTATTGAGGAAAGATCAAGTAGTGAAATGGAACGACCAATGTCAAGAAGCCTTTGACAAAATCAAAAAGTATCTGCAAGAACCTCCGATCATGATACCACCTGCTGAAGGAAGACCTCTAATTATGTACTTAACGGTGTTAAAGAATTCGATGGGGTGCGTACTGGGGCAACATGACGAGACTGGTCGAAAAGAGCATGCAATATACTACCTTAGCAAAAAGTTTACCGACTGTGAAACAAGATACTCACTGCTCGAGAAAACTTGCTGTGCTTTGGCATGGGCTGCTCGCCGACTGAGACAGTATATGTTGAACCGTACCACTTTGTTGATCTCTAGAATGGATCCTATCAAGTACGTGTTCGAAAAACCTGCTCTCTCTGGACGAATAGCAAGATGGCAAATGATACTAACAGAATACGACATCCAATATACAACACAGAAAGCAATCAAAGGAAGCGTAGTGGCCGATCATTTGGCCCAACAAGCTGTAGACGACTATCAATCTATGAGTTTTGAATTTCCAGATGAAGATGTTATGCTTGTTACCGACTATGAACAACCTGGCCCGGATGAAGGACCTGAACCAGGATCCCGATGGACTATGGTTTTTGATGGAGCTTCGAATGCACTTGGTAATGGTATTGGCGCTGTATTGTCTCTCCCGCAGGTGGACATACCCCGTTCACAGCAAGACTATGTTTCGACTGTACCAACAACATGGCTGAATATGAAGCATGTATCTTGGGACTCAGAGCTGCTATCGACCTAAGAATCAAGTTCTTGGAAGTATATGGGGATTCAGCCCTAGTAATCAGTCAGATCAAAGGAGAATGGGACACGAAGCATCCTAATCTCATGCCTTATAAAGATCTGGTGTTGTCTTTAATTCCGCACTTCGAAGAGATTACTTTTGAACACATTCCCCGAGAAGAGAATCAACTGGCATACGCGTTAGCTACTATGTCATCCATGTTCAAGGTCAGATGGGACAACGAGGCTCCTATAGTTATTATTGAAAGATATGACGAACCAGCATATTGTTACGAGATAGTTACTGACGAGGTTGAAGAAAAGCCATGGTTTCACGAGGTAAAAAGATACCTCGAGACTCAAGAATACCCTGAAGGGGCATCCATCAATGACAAGAAGTTCTTAAGAAGGTTCGCATCCAAGTTCTTTCTGAGCAATGGGACCTTATACAAACGCAATCATGATTCAACCCTGCTTCGTTGTGTGAACAAGAAGGAAGCTGAAGAGATCATGGAGGACATGCATGATGGCACTTTTGGAACCCATTCTAGTGGACATACTATGGATAAAAAGATTCTGAGAGCAGGTTACTACTGGTCCACTATGGAAACTGACTGTCACCAACACTCAAGAACTTGCCACAAGTGTCAGATATATGCCGACAAAATACACGTACCTCCGGTTCCCCTAAATGTTCTGACTGCCCCTTGGCCTTTTGCAATGTGGGGCATTGATATGATCGGAGAAATTAAACCTACCGCTTCCAATGGACACCGTTTCATCCTAGTAGCCGTTGACTACTTTACCAAATGGGTAGAGGCTGCTTCCTTTGCTTTCGTAACCAAGAATGTGGTGGCTCGATTCATTAAGCACAATCTCATCTGTCGGTATGGCATCCCCGAAAGGATTATCACTGATAATGGTACCAATCTGAACAACAAGATGATTACTGAGCTCTGCACACAGTTCAACATCAAACACCACAATTCTTCTCCTTATAGACCAAAGATGAATGGCGTTGTGGAAGCCGCCAACAAGAACATAAAGAAAATTGTACAGAAAATGGCTGTGACTTATAAGGATTGGCACGAGATGTTACCGTTTGCTCTTCACGGTTACCGTACTTCTGCACGCACATCGACTGGGGCAACCCCGTTCTCATTAGTCTATGGCATGGAGGCTGTGCTACCGATCGAAGTTCAGATTCCGCCCTTAAGGATCATGAAAGAGGCAGAGCTAGACGAAGATGAATGGATTCAAACCCGACTGGATCAGATAAATCTGATTGACGAAAAGAGGCTTGCGGCTGTTTGTCATGGACAATTGTATCAGAAGTGTATGATCAAGGCATTTAACAAAAGAGTCAAACAACAAGTTTATCAAGCTGGTGACTTAGTCATAAAGAGGATTATTCTACCACAAGGTGATCCTAGGGGCAAGTGGACTCCCACCTATGAGGGACCATTTGTAATCAAGAAGATTTTCTCCGGAGGAGCCATGATACTCACTACTATGGACGGAGAAGACTTTCCACAGCCTGTGAACGCAGACATAGTCAAAAAATACTACGCATAAATACGACCCGCTAGGTCGACGTACCTAGGCAAAAGTAAGGGCATCCCGGCAAACCAAAAGGGTTTGGGCAAAAATTAGGGATATATAAAAAAAATGTACACCCGTCAAGCTGAAAACCTGAAAGGGCGACTTGGGCAAAAAAGGGTATCCTGCTAGACTGAAAACCTGAAAGGGCGGTCTAGGCAAAAGTTAAGGATTAAGCGTACGACCATGTCTCGTTCACATCATTCATCAATCAGATATATCTACAACACCAAGTTCAAAAGGCGTGGATCGATTCAATCATCTTTCTCCAACAAGCAAGGGATGAGACGCTCGAAGACATAATAGCAATAGCAGAATTGAAACTCAATAGGATTGTTTACACATAGCTACTTTTCTTTTGTTTTATTCTGTACCTTTTTCAAAAAAAAAACACACAATATGTTTTATTTTGCCTATTCATGGCCTTCTTAATACAAGTTACTTTCTCTCTTTCGAGTTTCCCTTTTTTTTCTCTTTTTCGAACACGCAAACGTCCAATGATAATGCTGAATGAACATATGCATATGAACATGATTATCATTTATCTTTTCTTTTCGTAAAAATATCTATTAGTTCATTAGGTAGGAAAGGCAAAGAGACAATGTCTAAGGTAATCCAAAAGTCCTCCTTCAAAGTCAATAATCTGAAGGAATCCCCACAGAGCGTTCATTAAGAAGATATCTTCAAAAGATATGGTTCCCCAACAGAATTTATCAAATATCTCTTATCCCCAATCAGGGTACATCAAGTTACTAATCATCCCCAAAACACAAATCATAAGTCCCCAGCTGAGCATCTTCAATATAAGATCAAACATCAAAATTATAGTGACATGGAGACCCGCCTTCTCAATCAAGACGTGTCAAATAGCATAAATCACAGACATACGTCATAAATCATTAACATATTCATACAATTGCATACATGTCCATACATAATACATAATGCATCACGACAGATGCATACGTAACATGCAAGGTTCTCATTTATTTTGAGAATTCCGGCACATAAACACATTCCATGCATCATGACATAACATAAAAAAAAAACTAACTTTGATTTTTCAGGATATTGCTACAGTCAAGTAAACAACTTCTGCCTTCAGATCTGAGTCGATACCTTTGACGGTTCCTTAACGATCTCTTTTAGATCTAAGTCGATACCTTTGACGGTTCCTTAATGATCTATCGTTGGATCTAAGTCGACACCTGTGACGGTTCCTTAACGATCTCTTTCAGATCTAAGTCGATACCTTTGACGGTTCCTTAATGATCTATCGTTGGATCTAAGATGACACCTGTGACGGTTCCTTAACGATCTCTTTCAGACTTAAGTCATACCTTTGACGGTTCCTTAATGATCTACTTTGGATTCAAGTCGATACCTTGGACGGTTCCTTAATGATCTCTTTCAGATTTAAGTCGATACCTTGGACGGTTCCTTAATGACCTCTTTCATATTTAAGTCGATACCTTGGACGGTTCCTTAATGATCTACCTTCGGATCTAAGTCGATGCCTTTGACGGTTCCTTAATGATCTACTTTGGATTTAAGTCGATACCTTATACGGTTCCTTAAAACAATCTACCTTAATTTAAGTCGATACCTTAGACGGTTCCTTAAATAATCAACTTGCCGAAATCTAAAAGCGGTAACCTCGGACGGTTCCGTAACGATCAACATTCAAACAACTACTTCTCAAACACTCCAAACATAATCTAATGCATGATTTACTGGATGGCATCTTCAAGCCCATCTCCTACAAAGGTCCCTGCTTCAGCTAGGGCAAATTTCTTGGTATTCTAGTGTTCAATCATCTTCCACCTTCAGATACCGACTAGCATACAAACCACTCTACATCTTCAGGTTTAAGACAATTGAACAGGGGCAGCTGTCATACCCCAAAATTTTCCCTTACATTTTTCCTATTCCAACTCAGATCAATACACAAAGCTCCAAGACACGCTCTCCTATACAAGGCTCTAAAACTAGGGTTTGGCTCACTCAAAGGAAAATAAGTGAATCAATGGCTCCCAGACATCTCATATGGCTCAATACATCTCACATTACCTCTATGACAAGTATCAAGGCCTATCTCAATGTTTTGATCATTCAATTGTTCAGAAAGTCAACAGTCGACTAAGTTAACCTAAAAGTCAACTGCGGTCAAAATGAAGTCAAAGCTCCTGATTTTTTGTCAAGATCCTCATATTGAAGTATCATTCACCATTTGATCAAGAATTGATCATGGTTCATCAAGGAAAGATCAAAAATCAACAAATCAAAAAGTTTCTAAATTAGGGTTTTGTATAGGAAAAGTCAACTGAACTTAGACCAGCCATAACTCTCACATGGAACATCCAAAATTTTCCATCCAAAGCTCATTTTGAAGGAAATTTGATTCTCTACAAAATTGTGTCTCACATGCCAAGTCTAAAAATGCTTCATTTGAGAGATATGGACCAAAACATTATAGGTCCTTTTCAAAAGTCAACAAAAAGACACTTTTTTCAAAAGGTCATAAAATGAGCATGGAAAATAATTTTGATATGAGACCAAAGACACTGGTTAGAGGACTCTCTAAGGTTTCTAAAAAGTCCTAGAACACTTCCATACCTCAAAAATTAAGAGAGATAGGCCTTCTTAAAGTTGAGCTATTTTGGAGGGAAAAATGTGAAAGAATTTGAATATTTTTGCAAATGGGCCCAATATATTATGATCCAATCTTGATATGCCAGTCATCTAGAAGCTCTAATCAAAAGGCCACGAATTTTTGATTAAAATTTGATTTTTATTTGAATTTTATTTCATTAAAAATAACATATTTAATCAATATTTGGAAGGAAATTGAAAAGATTTGATTTTCTTTTAAATTTAATCATATTCAATCACCAATTAAACTCAATATTTGATTCAATTTCGTGCAAAGCCAATTGGTGAAGAAAAGATTGAGTTTGGGCAAATTTAGAAACATATTTTCCAAAATTTCAATCAAATTTTCCAAAAAATTGAAAACAAAGATTCAAAGAGATTCTGGCCAAGATTGTTAACCTAAAATCATCTCCTATATATTCTGGACAGAACCATATGCTAGGGTTCACGTTTTTGCAGCTCTAAGAGAATCAAACCCGAATTCCAAAAGTCAAAGAAAATCAAAACTACAATTCTGAATTGGAGGCCGATTTAGAAGTTTTTGTGCATCCTAACACAGTCCCTGGTGTTCATTGAAGCTTTTCCAACTATTGCACGCAAGAGACACGTCCATAATCATCCCAAAACGCTCACGGTTCGCGTCTTCATAAATCTCTTCGATTACAATAAATCATGCATCATGACTGTGTTTTAATTGCTTATTTATGTTTCATATGATGTTATGTCTGTTTCTGGAAACTGAATTGCGTTTATATGGCCTTATGAACAAGATACCATTATTAGGGTTAAAGTTTTGATTTGGGGTTTCCTGTTATGAGTAAAATTAGAGGAAATAAACAGGCCCATCGTATCCGAGAGGGTTGAACGATCGTAAATGAGTGGTCGCGAAAAATTTTCCTTTGCGTTTTGGTTGTTTTGCGTCTTCGCAGGTGTAAAAAGCTAGGACTTTTTATAGCGCTTCATGAAAAGCGGTGTAAAAACAGCGTCTGCAAAAGCTCAAGGTAGGGGATGATGCGTTGTCGCTCCCCCATTGGCTCCATTTGCGCGCGCGTCAGATTTTAAAATCTGGAGATCCAGCGTGCCTTCGACCCTGTGCGTACAGTACACCCTCTCCCTTGCAACCGTTGGATCGACTCAGGAAACCATCCAACGCTTCTAAATGTGCAGGCGCATGATGCACTGCAATAGCCTTGCCACACTGAATCAAGAGATAAGAATTCTTTAATTTTTTTTATTTTTAATTACATGTCCCTATTTAATTTATATATTAATATATTGATGTCAATTTTCATATTTTCTTTTTTTTAATAAATAGATTATTTGTTTTTTATTATAAAAACCAATAAATGTTATTTCTAATTAATAAATTATTTATATTTTTCTTTATTTAATTAATATTACTATTATATCTTATTTATTTATTATTTATTTTATTTTCTTATTTATTTAATTATTTATATATAATATTTAAAACGTATATATTTATTTTAATCATATTACTTATACATTCAAAAATTCATATTTATTCTATTATAACTTTAAAAAATTCATAAAAAATATTTTTTTGCATTCGATTTTATTTTCTTATCCTGATTTAATTAATTAGGTCACGAGACCAATAATTAGTTAAATCATTTATATTTTCTTATTTAAATCATACCTTAATCAGGATTTACGACGAACATTCCAATACACTGAAATATTTTCTTTTCGTGCCTTGCCTTTTCAAGGTTACTTTCTCAGACACCTTCCGACTACGTGCCACGCCCGTCACAAAGCAAAGTATTCTATTTATTTTAATTTAAAGTCTATTTTGGTTTTGTCTTGCCTTCATTCTTCTGCCTTTGCCATTTTTTAGGGTTACCTCCAAGGCTTCCCTCCGATTGCCAACCATATCAGATCAAATGCAAATCTAAGTGCCTTTTTATCTATTCGTTTTTTTTTAATTTAATTTCTTTATCTTCCTATTTTAGAGTTAATTCCGTTCGCCTCCGAACCGATAATGCACTCACCCCTCTGTTTATTCTTTCTTTTCCAATTCTCAGGGTTTGTCGACTGCCAAAGCTACGAGTATTGGTAACCCTAAACCCTATCCTCAATTATTACTTTTGTTAAACCTTTTGCTTTTTAATTATATCCCGCTGGTTTCAATTCCCCTCTCCTCCGCTGGTTACAATTCCCCTTCCCCATTATTATTGTTTATGTCATTGTGTGGTTAGTAATCTTAGGGAGTGCAAGCCTTTAAATTAATTTAGATAATTAATTACAAGATAAAATTTCTGAATTAATCACGTAATTGTTGCACTCACGCACACTTTTGGGGTAACCTCTATGTTGCCTTGTTGCCTGTTGCCTTGTTGCCTGTTGCCTTGTGTTTTTTGCAGAATAGCCATGTCCCTCGAATACGAGGATACCTCAGCCATGCTGCCTCGATAAATAAAGGTCATACGACCCTAATGATGCTGCCTTCGATACACTGATATGACCTCGACCCTCGGAAGTTGCCTACGAAAGGCTGAGGTATCCTCTGGCTGCCTACGAAAGGCTATTCTGATCCTTCCCTTTAGACTACCTGCCTCTCTATGGCATGGGACAGTCTTAAGGTGAACGATAATTCGACGACCCTTCAACCTCCAAATGAAAGGCTTCCTGCCCTCTTATGGCAAAGATAGACCCTTTCACCCTGAAAGGCTAAAAGAAACATATCATCTAAGTTTAAGGTAATTGCCCCCTAATTGCTTTGCCTTGCTCTAAAATTTTTCTATATTCTTTCTCAAAATTCTTCAAAGGGCTACGCTCATTTACGAGCTAAAGTCCCTACTCTTTTCTTCTACATTTCTAAAAACAAAACGAGCAAAGCAATTAAGAGCCCATGGAAAACCATGGATGCAAAGGGTGCTTTTTAAACCTTCCCTTTGCATAAATTACCCCCCGAACCCTATTTTATTTAAAAGATTTTTCCTGTTTCTTTTAGCCTTTCTAACTTGTTTGGATAAAATAAAAGTCGGTGGCGACTCTTGCTTAACCGCGACATTTCGATATAAAGTCAGTTCACCGTATTACACCAGTCTTTCCTAGAAGCATTAACAGTCTTTTCCAATATCTGCTTGATCTGCCTATTAGAAATTCCACCTGTCCACTCGTCTGAGGGTGATAAGGTGTTGCAATTTTGTGCTTCACATTGTACTTTTTTAACAAATTCTCCATAAGCTTATTCAAAAAGTGAGTTCCTTCATCACTAATCAAAGCTCTTGGTACCCCAAACCTGGAAAAGATATTGTGTCTGAGAAAACTCACAACTACTTTAGCATCATTTGTGGCTAATGCTACAGCTTCTACCCACTTGGACACATAATCGACCGCCACCAAGATGTAATTCTTTCCAAATGATGGTGGAAACGGTCCCATAAAATCAATACCCCACACATCAAACAGTTCTACCTCCAACATGGAATTTTGTGGCATCTGGTTTCTCCGTGTGATGTTACCTGTTCTTTGGCATCTGTCACATTCTCGGACTAAGTAGTGGGCATCCTTGAATAGAGAAGGCCAATAGAACCCGGATTGGAGGACTTTTGCTGCTGTTTTATCTCCACTAAAGTGTCCTCCATACTCGGAATCGTGACAAGCCTTTAGTATATATCTCTGCTCTTCTTTGGTAACATATCTTCTGATTAGGCCATCCACTCCTCTTTTGTATAGGAATGGGTCATCCCACAAATAAAACCTACAATCATAAAGAAACTTTTTCTTTTGGTTAGCACTAAAATCATCAGGTATAACTCCACCTACCAAGTAGTTTGCATAGTCAGCAAACCATGGGGTTCCAGTAACAGCTAGGATTCTTTCATCAGCGAATGTGTCTTGGATCGAATATTCCTCTTCAGTTTCCTTAATTGGGGACATGCGAGATAAGTGATCTACAACTGTATTCTCACACCCCTTTTTATCCTTGATTTCAAGATCAAATTCCTGAAGGAGAAGTATCCATCTCAAAAGCCTAGGCTTGGATTCCTGCTTAGCAAACAAATACTTTAAAGCAGCATGATCAGTATAAACAATAACTTTAGACCCAAGCAGATAAGACCTGAATTTGTCAAAAGCATAAACCACGGCCAACAACTCCTTTTTGGTAGTTGCATAATTCATTTGGGCCGGATTAAGGACATGACTAGCATAATATATCACATGAAATAATTTGTCCTTTCTTTGTCCCAAAACATCCCCCACAGCAATATCACTTGCATCACACATTATTTCAAAAGGTAAAGACCAATCGGGGGCTATTACAACAGGTGCAGTACTTAACTTACTCTTTAGAGTCTCAAAAGCTGCCAAACAATTATTATCAAAATTAAATGGCTTGTCTTTGACAAGCAAATCAGTTAATGGTTTGGCCACTTTTGAGAAGTCTCTAATAAACCTGCGATAGAAGCCTGCATGCCCTAAAAAACTCTTTATCCCCTTTTCATTCACAGGTGGTGGAAGATAAGCTATCACCTCCACTTTGGCTTTGTCCACCTCAATTCCTTTGTGGGAAATCTTGTGGCCTAGCACGATACCTTCCTGCACCATAAAATGACATTTCTCCCAATTGAGAATAAGGTTAGTTTCTTGACATCTTTTCAAAACAAGAGACAAGTTAGCTAAACAGATATCAAAAGAAGAACCAAAAACAGAAAAATCATCCATAAACACCTCCATATGCTTTTCAAGCATGTCAGCGAATATAGATGTCATACATCTCTGAAAAGTGGCTGGGGCATTGCATAACCCAAATGGCATCCGTCTGTAAGCAAAAATACCATAAGGGTGTGGTGTCGTTTTCTTTTACCTCCCCGTTTCACTTGGGAGGACGGCACGCTAAACCCTTCACGCGAAATTTGGAAGGAGAATGCGCCCGTGGTGGGATGAATTTTATTTCAGTTCTTCCTACGATATCACACGAACTTTCTTATTTGTCCTACGAGTAGGAAAGGGGAAAAAAGATCTCAACTAAACCCTAGGAGTTTGCTAAGTGTGGGGATTTCACCTAGACTAGAAATTCTGGAGTCCGGGAGGTCGGTTATACATAGGGAAGTGTTTAAACACCCTACATATCTGTAGTACTCTACAGGAACCTTCTCTGTGTCATTTGTAATTGTGTTTATTGCTAATGATTGGGAAAGTTTCTCCTTTGTATTAGGAGAAGGAATTGAATTGATTAAAAAAAGACAGACAGACAAACAAACTGACTATTTTTGGTATTTTATTAGCTCGCTGAGATTCCTTGTGAACCTCATGCCTACATATCCCTAGTGGAAGTCAGAGCTTAATGTAGTTCGGGGAACTAACTAGGGAAATTAATGTTTTTTGGTGCCTTGCTTGAAGCTCAAGGTTGAAGCTTGGAATTAAATCTCTGTTTACAGTAAAGAGACATGAGATCATCTCTACAGAGAGGTATTTGTACTATTCTACCACAAACATTTTAAAGGAGTGACAGAATAACTGAATTCATTTCATTCAAGAGGGGGACCTTACTTGTGTATGTGCAAGTATACCAGTCAAATGCCTCTTAAATGAAAGAAAGATGCTCATCCAAATTAGGGAAAGTTACTACATGTCTGGGTTTTACTGCCAGCTCATGCCTTTCAAAATCCTAAATGGGATACTTGATTAAAATTGAAATTGAAATGTTTGTTTGAATGTGGTAGAGTAGTAAAAATATCTCTCTATAGAGATAAGCTATGTCTATCAACTGTATAAAAGATTTGACTTTAGCTGGCTTGTATGAGGCCCAAGCTTGAGGCTTTTTGATTGATTAATTAATTATTGACTCTGGGAGATGACTCCACTGGGGATTAGTTACATGATATTTTTGTATTCTGTACAAAGCCCAGAATTGAGGCTGACTCTACTTAGGGAGACTCTATTTATGTGCCTTGTACAAAGCCCAAGGTTGTGGCTGACTGCTGAGGATAATTAAATGAATGACTCTATTTTATGTGCCTTGTACAAAGCCCAAGGTTGTGGCTGACTCTAGCTAGGGAAAACATTATTTTCTGCCTTGTACAAAGCCCAAGGTTGTGGCAGACTCTTAAATAAACTGAGTATGGATGACTCTATGGGGAACAGATCCTAGATGTTAGGAATCTTTGACACATGAAAATATGGTTTATCTGCCTTGTACAAAGCCCAAGGTTGTGGCTACTGAATGATGAAGAACTCACTGGGGAGACTCTATTATCTGCCTTGTACAATGCCCAAGGTTGAGGCTGACTCTTGACAGGGGAGTTTTATTGTTTGGGTGCCTTGTATGAAGCCCAAGGTTGAGGCTAACTGTTTTTGTTGGTTTTGACTCTACTGAGGAGGTTTTATTTATTAAAAGACTGTTTTTCTTTGGAAGCTAACCCTTTCCAGGGATTTTGACTCAGCTGGTGAATTTGTCTGTTAAAAGACTGACTTTATCATGTTTTTGGAGGCTGACCCTTTCCAGGGGTTTTGACTCTTTTGGGGAAATTATCTCCTAAGAGAAATGAATCTTTATTTTTTGACATTTAATGATTGACTTTGGAGGCTAACCCTTTCCAGGGATTTTTATTGAAATGATGGATTGATTTTAAATTGACTTTGGAGGCTAACCCTTTCCAGGGGTTTTATATTAAAAATGAAAGAATGTGTGGAAGCTAACCCTTTCCAGGGATTTTATTGAAATGAATGGCAGAAAGATTATCTAATGGAGACTTCTTGTTTAAAGCCCAAGATGAAGGCTGACACATGCTGAGGATGATCAAACATGGATCCTAGACTCTGCTAAGGAAGATTGATGAAGATAAGGGTGACAGAGACTGTCCATGTCTCTCATTCCAAAAGGTGTACTCAATGCAAAATTGAGACAAACTTAGCTTATTTAAGGTCTGGTTTAAATTGGAAGAAACTCACCAGGGTAGGCTAAAAGGTGACTAAAGACCTGTTCCTATGTTTATAAGAAACCTGATGGGTCCTTGTATACAAGCTCAAGAGGAAGCTGGAAATGCTTTTAAGAAGCCTGTGGGTCCTTGTACAAAGCCCAAGAGGAGGCTAATCGAGGGTCCTTGTTATAGCACAAGAGAAAGCTATGTAGTTTTGAACTTATTTTGGCTCTAAGCAAATGGGTAAGAGGTTTCACCGGGAATAATTCCTCTTTGGGTGGATGTGTCCTATTATTTGGATTCTAAGGTTTTTACCAAGATGTTTCACCGGGAATAATTCATCTTGGGGGTTTGAACTACAGATCTCTAATTAGGAAAGAGCCTTCACCGGGAAGACATTCTCAATCCTAGGCCATATTCCTATAATATATATATAGTTTAACTGTCCTAGGGTTTATACTCAAACGTAGTTCTAAACTAATATATGCACAGTTTATATTTGACAGTAATTTAAATAAAGACTGTAAATTGAAAGCTTGTAAAGCCTAACCTGGATGGAGTGGAGGCCATTGAAGAAGTATGTACAGAGCCTCAACAGTAATTGGTGGATAACAGTTGAATATTTATGATAAACAGTTAATGGTTTTTGAAAACAGAAGAAGTGAAGATGGACAAAGGTCACATAGGTATCTGAAGAGTTTCACCGGGAATAATGCCCTTCAAATACCAGAAGAATGTTTTGAAAACAGAAAGAAGATTTTGAAAATACAGTTTTGAAAACAAGCTAAGAAGAGAAGGTTTTTGGGACTTACACTCTATTAGAGGCCCAGTACTTTACAGTACTGGTGCAAAAGCAATTTGAAAATGATTTGGAATGATACAAGGTTTTGTTGTTTGAAAACCTTAATCATCCGTTTAATTAGAGATTGAAAACAGTTTTGAATATTGACAAAAGTCAACTTAATCAAAGTAAAAATAAAGATTTTTACTTAATTAAGACCTAAACAATTAGGGTTTTATCATAAACTTTATTTACAAAATGATTAGGTTAAAACAAAGTGAATATATGTATTTAAAGTATTTAAGAAAACACTTAAAACATACTATTTTAAACCTAATAAAAAATATATGAAATAAATAATATTTTTATGATTTTTTTATTTATTCACAAAATAGGTATATTAAATGATAAGTGTGTGAAAAATGAAGTGAAAATAAATTAATTTGATAGGTTAAATAAATATGTGAAGTTTGTGAGAAAATGAAAGAAATTGTGTGTTAAAAAAATAGTTTTGGCCCTTGGAGGGTTTGAACCCACGCCCTCTAGGTCACACACTCAAAACAAACACCACGGAGCCAACGCGCGTGTGGTGATAGTAACTTGCATTCATTTGGTTATGTTTCAAAACAACTAGTAAATCATTGAAAAATAAAAGAATCAAAAAGTCTGGGGCGAGGGGGATTCGAACCCCAGACTTGAGGCATGATGAGACTAAGGGCGTATGGGAGGCCACTAGGGCAAGTTTGTTCAGTCGTTTAAGGAACGCATACCATTCAAAATAAAATAAACTTTGGCCCCAGATTCAAATTTTGCGCGCCATGGCCATAGTCATCTTCTTCCTCGAGCTCAAAGATTTTCAAAATCCTAACTCTCTGGTTTCTCAACTAAATGACATGATGTAAACATCAATCTTGTTCTAAATTTCCTCACGAATCCAGATATGTAACTAACATTTATTTATATGAACTATAGCTACCTAATTTCTCAGAAAACTCTAAGAACATATAAACCCTAAATTTGAAATTAAATGACAAACAAGATGAATAAATGCAAGATGATAGAGGGTTTTCAATCCTCTGATGATGCTAAACAAGATAGAATCGAGCTTTAACTCAGTGAGTGCTTAAATTAAAGAGGTGAAGTTCAGAAACTTACCTCTGAAAATGGAGGTCGTGAGGATGATTGAGAGCACCTGGGTTTGAATGAATGATCTCAATAGCTTCCTTGAGACTCAATGATGCTAACTGAATGCTTATTGGAGCTTGAATCCTCCTGAATTGCTCTATGGACCTCCCTCGATTTCAGCTTCAAGTGAACATGGAGGTTGTTGAATTTGGAGTTACAGATGAGCTGCAGCCATCTGGTTAGCTTCACTATGACCTGAGGAGTGTGCCTGGATGATTGGCTTGACTTGAAACCTCCTGAATCACTCTATGGACCTCCAACTGCAAATGCTCCAAAGTGAGAGCAACAATGGTGTTCCTCTACTTACATAAGTGATCCAGGTGCTTGGATCACCTCAAATGACCTCCCTTGAGATGTTAGAATGCTCACTTTCCAAAGATAAGCTCTGGTTTGAAGAAATCGATTCTTCTTGCCAAAGAACTTTGAAAAACAATGAACATGAGAAGAGAAAGAGAAAGCAAGGAATATGGTTGCTTTGGTGTGTTTTTTGAATGAGAATGAGGCCTCTATTTATAGGCAAATGTCTCAGTACTGATTGGGAGAGTGAGCTTGCTTAGTGAAGCAAGTTTGGTTTCTTAGCCATGAAGAAATTTCAAAGAATATCCAAGTGTGATCATTGCATTTTCGAGCCACCTCCCCTATCCATTGATTCTATCTGATCTTAGGGGACAATTCAGATGCAAAGTGAGCTCTAATTGGTTGGTGAGAAGATTCCTTGGGTGATTCATCAATTTGCCATAAATTCTCAAAAGTAATCATTACATAATCACATGTTCTTGTTTTAGGAATCTTCTTCAATTATCATGGCATGGTGAAAATGAATGCATGGTATTGTTTCAGACATGTTATGGGTCGTGTAGCATCCATTAGTGAAGCAAAAATGCACAAAATTGCAAAGTTCCAATTTGCTCATGACCTATAATTTTACTTCATGAGGCCAACTTTGGACAAGCATAACTCTTAGCTCAAATTGAATTTGGAGAAGGTTGAACACAATTTGGAAAGCCCTAAACATCTACTTTAAATCATTAGTTTATGTCTTCTTCAGAATCATTTGGGAAATTTGTGAAAAATGAGCCCAAAGTTGGATGAAAACTAGGTTAAAACACTTAGAAAATTTTCTAAGTGTTTATGACCTAAAACTTCAAAATCTCCAAAACCCTTAAATGGTTGATCTTTTGAAAAAAGTTCCTTTGTAAGATGTTGTTTTATTTTGCAAGATCTACAACTTTCATGTTGGAAGTTTTTTGAGTTGTGTAGGTGAAATTTTGAGTTCTCACCATGCCCTCAAAAACCCTAATTCCCGACTTTTTGCTCCTTGATGAATTTCTTTGAATTTCTTTGGTCAAATGACTTTGACATCCATATATTGATGATATTGATCTTTGAAAGTCATTTTTTGACCAAAAACCTTAAAAGTCAATGATGATCCCACACAGTTGACTTTTCCTGACAAAGTGAATTTTTGGGCTTTTGTGAAGAAACAAGATCTTCTCCTCAAATGAATGATGTAAATGGATTATATTGAGGTAGTAGAGATTCTTGAATCATGTATTGAGTTTTGGATCCATGCCCTGATTAAAAGTCAACCATCCTGGTGAATTAGGTCAAAAACCCTAATTGTCGACCATATGAAAATAATGACTGTAGACTTTGAATTGGGGTGTAATGTCCAGTGGATCTTGTCATATGAGTTATTTGTAGATGATTGATGTCTTTGAATGATCCCCTGGGGCTTTTTAGGGTTTCCCAAAGGTGATCCCTGATTTTAGTCCTTGATAGGCTCCAAACCCTAGTCTGTTGATCTGAGTAATCCTGTACTTAGATAACTGGGTGTCTTAATCAATCATAGGTGTAATAATGAGGATTTTAAGTCTTATGCTGGTATTAGAGACTAATCCTTCTATTGATTGATCCTTTGCCTGAATTTTCTTGTCTTTGAACACCCTCGATTGAATGCCAGACTGTCCTAGGTACTTACTTTGACTTGATGAAAATCCTGAAGATATGTCATCTCAGGGGGGTCAAAAATTAGGGTATGACAGATGCCCCTATTTAAGTTTCTTTTAACTGGAGGGAGAGAGATTGATATCTCGATCTCTTCTGCGTAAAAGAGACTTAAATATCAAAGAATGCCCGAATTTTGGGCGCTCCTGAGATGATAAAATCTTTGCATGATTTGATCCCGTTGTCGCACTTGGCGGGGGATGAGGAGACAAACTCCTGCAGAAATACTTGATGTGGATTCTGGTGAATGGATGGCAATGTAGGATGCGCAATCCATATTCTTTAACTAAGTGTTGATACTTAGAAAAAGGTAAACAACCTCCTCCTTGTTTCGGATGTCCATATCTCGAAACTGGTCTCAGTTGCGTTTGGACAATATCTCAGATAAAGAGAAAATCTCCAAAGGTCTGTTTCCTCATCAAACTTCTTACCTAGCGCTTGGAGGTAAGATACCATTTGACGGTAAATAAAGAAACTTCAAGGGTTGTTTCCTCATCAAACTTCTTACCAGCACTTGGAGGTGAGATACCATTTGATGGTAAAATAAAGAAACTTCAAAGATTTGTTTCCTCATCAAACTTCTCATCAGCACTTGGAGATAAGATACCATTTGATGGTAAATAAAGAAACTTCAAAGGTTGTTTCCTCATCAAACTTCTTACCAGCACTTGGGGGTAAGATACCATTTGATGGTAAATAAAGAAACTTCAAGGTTTTGTTTCCTCATCAAACTTCTTACCAGCACTTGGAGGTAAGATACCATTTGACGGTAAATAAAGAAACTTCAAGGTTTTGTTTCCTCATCAAACTTCTTACCAGCACTTGGAGATAAGATACCATTTGATGGTAAATAAAGAAACTTCAAAGATTTGTTTCCTCATCAAACTTCTCATCAGCACTTGGAGATAAGATACCATTTGATGGTAAATAAAGAAACTTCAAAGATTTGTTTCCTCATCAAACTTCTCATCATCACTTGGAGATAAGATACCATTTGATGGTAAATAAAGAAACTTCAACGGTTTGTTTCCTCATCAAACTTCTTACCAGCACTTGGGGGTAAGATACCATTTGATGGTAAATAAAGAAACTTCAAAGGTTTGTTTCCTCATCAAACTTCTTACCAGCACTTGGGGGTAAGATACCATTTGATGGTAAATAAAGAAACTTCAACATCTTCCCTTTTGACTTGGCATCTTTGAAAGATTGTCATATGGGCCCGCGCTCTTTTGAGGGGCTAATGACTTTGTTTGAAGGCGGACGAACTGTTTTCGGGGTGAAAACTGCCATTCGTCGACTGGTGCCTGGGGAATCAACAAACTGTTTTCCTAAGGGGAAAACTACCATTTATTGACTCTGTGGGGAACTAAACATCCCTGAAACAGACAAACTGTTTGAAGAAACTGCCATTTGTCGATCTCTTGAGTATTTAACAGACAAACTGTCTTTCCTTGGGGAAAGACTACCATTTGTTGACTCCGCTGGGGATCATGAACTATCTTCTGGATGAAGATTACCATTCACTGATTCCGCTGGGGAATCATTTGTCGATCTGCTGGGAGATCCTGAATTATTTTCTTTGACGAAAAAGTGGCATCTCTCGACCTTGCTGGGGAAATACCAAACCTCTAGGGAATTCCAAAATGTGAAGCAGACTATCTTATCTGAAGAAGACTGTCGAGTGTCGCTCTGCAGGAGAATCTCGGCTGAGGAATTCCAAAAGTGAACAAACTATCTCCTTGAGGGAGACAACCATTTGTTGACTTGCTTGGGGAGATCCTTGTGTATGAACTGTTGTTTCAAAGGAAAAAGTTTCTCCGGAACTTGCAGGGGAAACTTGAGTTCATGCCTAAATGACTTAGGCACTCACAGGATCAAAGCCTGATTCGACTATGCAATTATGATGTAATGTATGCATGAATATTATGACAATGATAAAATGTAAAGTGAATGTGAATAGAATTGTCGCGGATGTAAAATCCTATGATGCGACTTGAATTCTTGTTGATCAGAAGATGTCCTCTTCTTGTAGTTCGAACTCTGTTGGGAATATCTGGTTATCAGTTGTCCGCTGTCCGAAGTGAGTAATATGAATTGAAGTAAAGATCCGTCATTGGGAGATGTTCGCAAAGCGACCTCATGGGGAAAACTTGGTTCCCGGAGTCTCAACCGTTCTCGGAGCAACTATTTGCATTCTTCCTATTGTTTGTAAACCTTAGAGAGAAATTTCACCTTTATTTTTGCAAGTAAATTCATTTTATTTTATGAAAACATTTGTTTCAAGAAAAATGACTGTTTAAACTTAAAATGCATTTCAAGAAACTGAAAAAGACTAGATTGCAAAGGAAAAGCACAAGGCTCAAATTATTATATATGGAATGGTAATCAGCCAAATGCTTGATTTCATGGAGTATTTACAAAGTTGGAAATTGGTAATTTTCGGGAAAAGGGCTACGATGAAACGTGACGACCGTTATCTTTCCCTTCCACTCCGAGTTGCGCTGTATTCGTGCTTCGTAGAAGATGACCTACTGCTGATGAATACTCCGCTATGGATTTTGAATGATCAAGTGTGTCCTGAACACAGTTACTTGCCATATATCCCTAACTTTTGCGTAAACTACCCCTTTCAGGTTTTAAGTCTACCGGGATTGATTAATATATATTTTTTTTATGTCTCTAACTTTTGCCTGAATCGCCCTTTCGGGTTTTCGATTCACCGAGACGCTCTTTTTTTGCCTAAGTCGCTCTTTGCGAGTTTTCAACTTAGCGAGCTGTTCTTTTAATTATTTAGGCGAAGTATTTCTTGACTGCGTCGACGTTCACAGGACGGGTGAATTCTTCTCCATCCATAGTCGTGAGTATTAAGGCTCCTCCTGAGAAAGCTCTCTTGACCACGTAGGGGCCGTCATAATTGGGAGTCCATTTCCCTCTCGAATCTGTGAGAAAAGATTGAATCTTTTTGAGTACAAGGTCGCCTTCTTTGATTGTGCGAGGTCGAACCTTTTTGTCGAAAGCTTTCTTCATTCTTTGTTGATATAGCTGTCCGTGGCATAAAGCTGTCATGCGCTTTTCTTCGATTAAGTTCAATTCATCGAATCTGCTTTGACACCACTCGGCTTCTGTTAATTTTGCCTCCATCAAAACTCTCATTGATGGAATCTCAACCTCTATAGGTAGGACTGCCTCCATGCCATATACAAGGGAGAAAGGAGTTGCTCCAGTCGAAGTACGTACTGATGTATGGTAACCATGAAGAGCATACGGGAGCATTTCATGCCAATCTTTGTAAGTAATGACCATCTTCTGAATGATTTTCTTGATGTTTTTGTTAGCTGCTTCTACAGCTCCATTCATCTTTGGTCTGTAAGGAGATGAGTTGTGATGTTCAATCTTGAATTCTTCACAAAGCTCCTTCATCATTTTGTTATTCAAATTTGACCCATTGTCAGTGATTATCTTGCTAGGAATGCCGTAGCGACAGATGATGTGATTCTTGATAAACCTGACGACAACTTGTCTTGTAACGTTTGCATATGAAGCTGCTTCAACCCATTTGGTAAAATAGTCTATAGCTACTAAGATGAAGCGATGTCCGTTGGACGCTTTTGGCTCGATCATTCCAATCATGTCGATTCCCCACATGGAGAAAGGCCAAGGGGAAGAGAGTATGTTGAGAAGAGATGGTGGCACATGAATTTTATCGGCGTAGATCTGGCATTTGTGACACCTCTTTGCGTACTGGTAGCAATCTGACTCCATTGTCAGCCAATAATATCCTGCTCTCAGTATTTTCCTTGTCATGGTATGTCCATTGGTGTGAGTACCAAAGGAACCTTCATGTATTTCTCTCATGAGTATTTCTGCTTCTTTTCTGTCAACGCATCTGAGCAGAACCATGTCGAAGTTTCTCTTGTACATAACATCTTCATTCAGGAAGAATCTACAAGCTAACTTTCTCAAAGTCTTTCTATCTTTCTTTGACGCCCCAAGAGGGTACTCTTGCTTTTGAAGAAAGTTCTTGATGTCGTGATACCACGGTTTGTCGTTGATGATTGCTTCTACTGTGAACACATGAGCGGGCCTATCCAGGCGCATAACATCGATCCGAGGAATGTCATTCCAATGATTTATCCTAATCATGGAAGAGAGTGTGGCTAATGCATCAGCCAAGTTATTTTCTTCACGAGGAATGTGATGAAAATCTACCCTGTCGAAGAATGGTAACAATCTTCTTGCGTAGTCTTTGTAAGGAATTAGCCCTGGTTGGCGTGTTTCCCATTCTCCTTTGATTTGATTGATGACCAAAGCAGAATCTCCATATACATCCAAGTGTTTGATTCTTAGATCCATGGCTTCTTCGAGACCCATGATGCAAGCTTCATATTCGGCCTCATTGTTTGTGCATTTGAAAGTTAATCTGGCAGTAAATGGAATATGGGTACCCTGAGATGTAACAATGATTGCCCCAATTCCTTGTCCATAAGCATTGACAGCTCCGTCAAAGATTAAGCCCCACTGGGATCCTGTCTCAGGTCCTTCGTCTGGTAGTGGCTCGTCGTGATCTTTCATCTTGAGGTACATGACGTCCTCGTCCGGAAAGTCGAAACTGGTTGATTCATGACCATTGAGTGGATGGTGAGCCAGGTGCTCAGCTAGAATGCTTCCTTTCACGGCTTTCTGTGCGTGATACTCAATGTCATATTCTGATAACAACATCTGCCAACGGGCAATTCTCCCAGTTAAAGCAGGCTTCTCAAATATGTACTTGATTGGATCCATATGAGAGATCAAACAAGTAGTATGTCGAATCATGTACTGGCGGAGACGCTTGGCAGCCCAGGCCAAAGCACAACACGTCTTCTCGAGCATGGAGTAGCGGGATTCACAATCAGTGAATTTCTTGCTCAGGTAGTAGATGGCATGCTCTTTTCTCTTTGTCTCGTCTTGCTGTCCAAGGACACATCCCATGGAATCTTCTAAGACGGTTAAGTACATTATCAAAGGTCTTCCTTCCACTGGAGGAGATAAGATGGGTGGTTCGAGCAGATATTCCTTAATGCTGTCGAACGCTTTCTGACAATCGTCTGTCCAGACGCAACTTTGATTTTTCCGTAGAAGTTTGAAAATAGGAGCACAAGTTGCAGTCATGAGATATATGAATCTCGAGATGTAATTCAGACGTCCAAGAAATCCTCTAACTTGTTTCTCGGTTCTGGGCGAAGGCATTTCTTGAATTGCCTTGACTTTGTCTGGATCTACTTCAATTCCTCGTTTGCTGACAATGAAACCAAGGAGTTTTCCTGAGTAGACACCAAAGGTGCACTTGTTGGGGTTCAGGCGAAGCTGAAACTTCCGTAAGCGTTGAAATAACTTTGTCAGATTCTGTATGTGATCTTCTTCATTTTCTGATTTGGCAATCATGTCGTCCACATAGACTTCCACTTCCTTATGCATCATGTCGTGGAAAAGCGTAGTCATAGCTCTTTGATAAGTTGCCCCTGCGTTTTTTAGTCCAAAAGGCATAACACGGTAGCAGAACGTGCCCCAGGGGGTGATGAAAGCTGTTTTTTCCATGTCTTCAGGTGCCATTTTGATTTGGTTGTATCCTGAAAATCCGTCCATGAATGAGAAAACTTTGGATTTTGCTGTACTATCAACCAACATATCAATATGTGGTAAAGGAAAATCATCCTTAGGGCTAGCTTTGTTCAAATCTCTGTAGTCGACGCACATGCGGACTTTTCCGTCTTTCTTAGGAACGGGAACAATGTTAGCTAACCACTGAGGGTATTCTGAAGTGACGAGGAAACCTGCGTTGATCTGCTTTTGAACTTCCTCTTTGATTTTCATGGCCATCTCCGGATGAGTTCTTCTTAATTTTTGCTTGACCGGAGGGCATTCTGCTTTTAATGGCAAGTGATGCTCCACTATACTGGTATCCAACCCTGGCATATCTTGATAAGACCAAGCGAAGACATCTGAGAATTCTTTGAGCAGCTGTATCAAACTCTCTCTGATCTCTGAACTGAGCGAAGCTCCAATCTTAACCTCCTTTCTGTTTCCATCGGAACCAAGGTTAATGATCTCTAGAGGCTCATTGTATGGCTGAATGGCCTCTTCCTTTTGTTGAAGTAATCGT
>NW_026706506.1:0-128308 GCF_029867415.1 Vicia villosa | reverse complement strand
AGTGGTATGGTATGCAATTAAACATATACTAAGAAGCTATAAATCCACCTTTCTTTCTCTTCCATTTAGTAAGAAGCTTTACTTCTTCACCACAGCTCAAACCACAACTCAGATAGTCTAAATTAAAACGGAGTTATCTGGTTGATTTTCAAAATTTACATTTAATAATTTATACAAAAGTTATAGTGGTTCATATTAATTTTTTAGAAATCAGAAAGTTAGGGTTTCAACACAAATTGTTCATTCTCCTCAATGAAGCATAAATCATAAGTTACAGAAAAGAGGATACACTCTCTAGCGTAAAATGAAGTCGACTTCACCATAATCTTCAGCTCAAGTATTTATGCTGAAAATGTATACAATCATAGATCTTTCAATTTAGGTTTACAACTCAATTCATTCAAAAAAAATAAAACATATCACGAGAAATCCCTAATCCTTAAATCCTTAAACCAAATAATATGTATTATGAGATATGATTTGGAATATACTGGGACATACTCATAGATGATAACTCAATTCGAGAAGAATATCGAAGTAGCTTTAGAATGAGGTTGAGGCAAAGCTCAACTAACACAATCAAACTGAAGAAAGTAGAACAAATACGAAGTTAACGGCAACGATTGACAGAGTAGAACAAAGAAGATAAAATCAAATTAAATTTCTAAATACAATTAGTTGATGTATGAGTTCTAGATTCAATCAATTTTTAGGATTTTTTAGTTCTTAGTTCAATCGTTTTGAGGCTTTAGGGTTTGAGTTGTAAATGGAAGTTGAGGTCAATAGAGAAAAGAGACGAGGTGGGTCAATACAAATACAAGATAGATTGAAAATGGATATAAGGTCGATGATGATGAAGAAGAAGAAGAAGAGACATTGATCGGACATTGAGCACCAGATATATATTCACCAGCATATGGAATTGATTATGATGAGACAGTTTGTGATATTTCTACCTGTTACTCACAGTTTGTGAAAGATGTGTGTTGGATAAAAACAACGAATTAGGAACTTTAGACACTTCAAGAGAATTTCACATGGGATATTATCTCTTGTCCTTCTAATTTCAAATCCATTGGCTGCAAATGGGTGTATTTTATGAAATTGAATTTTAATGGATCCCTCAACCCTCATAAGGCTCTCTTGGTTGCCTTAGGGAAACAAACAGGAATATGGAATTGATTATGATGAGACATTTGCACTGGTTGCCAAATGACAACAGTTCACACTGTATTATCCATAGCTTCTTTTAATCGATGGTATCTTCATCAAATGGACGTGAGTAATTCTTTTTTTTCATGGTAACCTAACTGAAGAAATTTATTTGACACCTCCTTAAGGCAAGCTATCTTCATCCAAGGGTGTTTGCAAGCTTAAACACTCCTTATATGGTTTGAAACAAGCACCCATAGCATGGTATAAAAATTTTATCTCCAATGTACTTGGGTTTTCCTTTACTCAGAGTCAGTATGATTCTTCTTCATTTATTCATAGCACATCAACGGGAATTGGCTTACTATTTATGTACGTTGATGATATGGTTATTATGGATTTTGATCATGCTTCCATTCAGAAACTTAAACAGGAGTTACAAGTCTCATTTCATTTGAAATATCCAAGGGTATCTTTTTTTATCAACACAAGCATGCTACATACTTGATTTCTATTGGTCTATAATCGGCTAATCTAGTAGATACTCCCCTTTAGGTTAATGTTAAATATCATTGTGATGACGGTGATCTTTTGCATGATCCCTTATTATATCGACAACTTGTGGGTAGCCTTAATTACTTGACTATTACTCGCCATGACTTATCTTTTGTTGCTCATCTAGTAAGTCAATTCATGCATTCTCCTCGTCATCTTCACTTGGTTGCGGTTTGTCGTATAATTTGCTTCTTGAAAGGTACCTCTCACTGAAGATTATTCTTTTCTGTTGGAATTTCTCTTCAATTAGTGCTTTTAGTGATGCTGATTGGGAAGGGTGTCCAGATACTCGTCGATATGTCACTGGATGGTGCATGTTTCTTGGTTCTACATTAATATCTAAATATCGTTAGAAAAGTAAGAAGCAAGCAAGAGTTTCTAAATTTTCTACTAAATCTGAATATCGTGCCATGTCTGCTGCTTGTTCAAAAATACTTTAGCTTCGTGGTCTTTTGGCTGAACTTGGATTTCTCCAAACATAACCGACTTCACTTTATGCTGAAAATACAAGTTTCATTCAAATTGTTGCAAATCCTATTTTTTCATGAACACGCCAAACATATAGAAGTTTATTGACATTCAATCTTTGACGCATATGGAGAATGATATCACTTTCTCATGTCAGCACTCAGTTACAAATCGCATATATTCTTATAAAGGTTGTTCCACGTCCACGACATCGATTTCTTGTTAGAAAATTAGTGCTCTTTGATCAGCCGCATCAATTTGAAGGGATGTTAATCATGAATTAATTTTTGCCTTTATTGTAAATAATTTACCTTCCTAAAAGATTAATTATTATAAATTGTAATTAGTCATTATGAATTATTATTACTGATACTATTATATAGAATATGAAGAGTGAAGACCAATTTTGATTCCTCACAAAAATTGCACAATTCAAATTAGTCCTCCACAATAAAATGGATCCAATTTAATCTCTTACAAAATTTAACCGGACCATATTAATCATTTTGTTAATATTTTTGTCCTACCAATTTTTTCATACTTTAAACTGCTACGTTAAATTTTGTAAGGGATTAATTCATATCTAATTTTTTTTGAGCGACCAAAATAAAATACAATAAAGACATCAAGTCAATTTTCATGAAAATTAATTTAGTATAGTCTATATATAACAAAATAATTGTATCAATCCTCTTGTATCTAGATATTTCCTTTATAAATAAGACTAATCAACTGAATTTGTGATGAAACATTATTGAGTTCCACGATATAAATCCAAAACTCACTCAAAAAATTGAAATCACAAATTTTAGATGATGAAATACATTCCTTAATGTTTTATGTTTAACCAAATAACAATTAACACAAGATTATTTACAAATTACAGTTCAAAGTTTCATGTGATTAATGTAGGAGTATTTCCAACAGGAGTTCTTGTTAAATCAAGAGTAATAAAAAAAATCCCATTTTTACATGTGCATAGGAAAATTATGAAAATACTAGTATTACACTGTATTCACCTTTTCGTTTGCGAATTTAATTGATATTTTTCTGAATAAATAGATTTCTTTTTATCAACATTGGTGAAATAAACTATTGCTTACATTATAAACCCTTTATGAACTTACATATTACATTCATATTACATGATTGTTTCTTAAGCAGCCGAGAATGATTGCAAGATAACCAAATTAACATGAACTGAGCCCTTATCCCTCCATACTCATTTGCGACCACCTCACATTCAAGCTTCCCTTTTAGGTCTGTTGCGGCCACGTGGAAGGACAGGTTCTTCTTGTAAATAAGTTTCCGCATCATCATCATAGTCCTCTTCTTCCTCTTCGTCAATTTCCATGATAGCTTCATTTATTGCCATCTGGTATTGAAAAAACATGTCACAAAATCAGGCAAAACCGATGACAGCTGATAAATATTTGCAAAAGAGGTTAGTCAGAGTCTACAATTTTCCAAATACACAATTGATTAAAAATTAGAATTTGCGAATAGAGGTACATGAAGATTAGATGTTCCTTATTGAGCTGGTAAGTAGAATCGCGCACACACGCGCGCATGTTACAAACTTGGCAGGTACTAATGAGTCAACTGTTTCAGTTCATATGAGGGTAAATGCAGGTACATCAGATATTCATTGAGATAACTGATAAAACATTTGTATGGACTAAAGGTACAATCAAACAATTCTCTATTCACCAAAACGTAAGCGAAATTTTCAACCATCTCTCAAGTTATGATGAAAAACTATCAACTATCAACTATCTTGGCATATGGAAATCAAAATTACCGTAATTGGAAAAAAAATCTACTGAGCAACTCTACAAAAGTGAACTCGTTCCAAAAATTCAAATTGTAAGAAAAATGTTAAAACGAACTTAGTTACGGATCCAATAAGAGTGTAGAATTGATTTTGACATGTCTAGTTTTTCTAAGTAGAATTGATTTTAACTTCATAATTGATTAAACTTTAAGCTAGTATTTGTAGTTTTTGGGTTTAAACGTAATTTTTACACGAATATATGCAAAATAAATCCATTTATCTTCAACTCATTTTTAGACCAAATCAAGTTTACAAAATCAATTCACATAAAATTAGTTTTCATCGCCATAGAAACAAACACACTCTAAGGGGATATTTGGATTTGTGGAATGGGATTAAATGAAATGGTAGATAATGAAACGCTAAATAATGAAATTCAATTGTTTGGATTTGCAAATATATATGCAGTGGAATGGAACAATTCCGTCCAATCCTCCAATTTTTGTTTCATCCAATTTGGCGAGTATGTATGGAATGAAATGAAACATTTTTAATAAATTATTCAAACAATGGAATGGAATGGGATTTATATTCTATTTATGTTTCATTCCGCTCTGATCCATTTTTTCTATCAATCCCGACATAGTATAAGAATAAGTTGTTTCAAAATGATATGATAAGGTGGAGTCCACTTGAGCCAGCCATTTATTATATGTTGCCCATTGAAGGAACTCTATGTTAAGTAATTCTTATAATAAAACATAATATTATTCATACTGATAATGTTGTTGTTCTTGTAATTTGGAAGATAATTTTCCTAATATGGCTAGTTTCAAATTTCAATTTTGTAAAATAAAAAAATAAAAAAAACCAGTAGCATGCTCATTCAACCAGATACAACATCACTTGTATGTAAGTGATTCCAATAACGCAATTGCGTAAAACCCCGGTTGAGGAATTTCATCAAACACATGGAAGACATAAACAAACAAGCAGTGAACAAGATAACACCGATTTTGGTAAGTGAAATTTACCTCTTCGTAGTAATCTTGGTCGAGCTTCTCGCCAATTCGGAGGGCAGTGAAGATGGTAACAGCGAGGAGAGAAAGAGGAAGCGCAATCGCGAAAGCGTAGCTACTGGCGCTTGCGCCGGCGCGTGTGACCACCGTGGCGCGTCTTGGTTTCCCGTAAGTGGTGCGGAGAAGAGGCGGGGAGATGGGGTAAGGTGGGGCCTTGAAGGAAGGGAATGTGAAGGTGGGAGTGCGAGGGATTGGGTTAGAGAGAAGGAATGAAGTGGCCATGGGTTATAGTGTAACAGTGTGGATGATGGATTGGTTCGTGTTTCTAATGTTCTTGTTATTGTTACTGTTGAGGTGTTGTTACTTTTTGTGTTTGTTTTGAGAGAATAAGGAAAGAAATATTTCAATTCCACTGTTTGGTATAATCAGAAATAGAAAAGAGAGATTGAAACATGGTGGACTAAACCGGAGTGATCAAAACCAAACCAACCCAATAGAAAACCGCAAACCAAACCAAACCAAACCGAAACCGCAAAAAATCGCATTTGCTTCGGATTAGTTTGGGTCATCTTTTAACAAAACCGCATGGTTTGGTTTGGTTTGCGGTCTGTATTTTATAAACCGAACCAAACCGAATCAAACCGCATTATGTTACAACCTAAATTTTACTTAACTCACATTCAACCCAAACTTAAATCTATAATACCTTAACCTTATGATTACGAACAATTTTCTCATCCTTACACATGATTTTAGTCCCGATCTTCTCAAATCTCTAATAGCATTATCGCGTCTTCTTTGCCACATACATCTTCCCTCTTTTTCTATAATCTCTACTCTCTTATATTCCTTCTTTTTCACCTTCTCATTTTTATGCAAATGTTCCCTATTTCAGTTTCGTTTTTATCGCACATCTTCTTCTATAATCTCTCAACTCTTTTGTTTTTTCTTTTTCACCTTCACTAATCTCTCGTATCTTCTATTTTTTTTTGTTTCATTCTAATAATTTTTATATTGTTTTATACTATTATTTTATGTTTATTATTCCACTTTTGTCTAATTTAACTTTTACATATTAAATAGAACGTTATTGTCAAAATATGACGGGTTTTGTTGTTATTTGATAGTGTATGAATGTCTAAATACAAAGTTATGTTATAATCTAGGGAAAATACCCTTTTTCGTCCTTTAACTTTGGCTCGGGGTCCATTCTGGTCCCTTAACTTTTAAAAAGTGCAAATCAATCCTTTAATTCTTAAAAACGGAGCACGTTTGTCCTTCCGTCTGACTCTGTTAGTAAGCGTTCAAATTAACTGCATATGTGGCATTTTGATTGTCTGACGTGGCATTTAATTGTTATAATCTTAAGTGTTGTGAACTAAACACCTCATTCTGAACATTTCAAGTACTTACCCATTGTGAAGAAAAAGCTCGTGGTGCAGCGAAGAACGTTGAAGGCGAATCGTCGTGCAGTGAGGGAGGCCATCCTCAAAGCTTTTGCAACCAGGTTAGAAAGTTCATGATATGTGGCTTGTCTGATTGTGGTAGAAATAAGGGTTTTTGCATGTTTCAGTGTTAGAATTTAGGGTTTTATTTTGCTAAATATTGGAAATCCACGTTTTTTCTTCTGATAAATTAGGGTTTCATAGTAAATCGATTGTTTGCATGTATGTATTTAATCTGAGTAATTAGGGTTTTACATATTTATGATTTTAGGTGAAATGGACGAGTATATCGTACTCACAATTCACCATAGTGGTGAATTTGTTGATGGTGATCTTAGAGTTTATAAAGGAGGGGAAGTTTCTGAGTTGAAAATAGATGTTGACACATGGAGTTACTTTGAGCTGATAGATTCACTTAAGTGTTTAGGGTATAGGGATTTTGAGAAAATCTATTACAAAGACCCAACATTTGGGATGCAACAACTGAATGATGATGCAGGAGCATTAGAAGTAGCCGATCTGTATAAGGTTCATTTAGGTGTAGACATTTTTATTAAACACACAATTGGGCAGGCTGAGTTTGCAGACCCAGCAGGGTTAGAAAATGTTGTAGGTGAGGAGCATGGTGTCACTGAGGAGCATGTAAGAGATGAGGAGGAGAGGGTAGTTGAAGAAATGCTTTCTAAGTTGCATGAAGAAGTGACTGGTAACTCTAATGAAGCTGAGCTGGAGGATGAGGATGAGAATATTGGTTTGGAGGGTGAGAAGGTGGTGTTAGAGGCTGAGAAGGTTGTGTTGGAGGCTGAACATGCTGAACATGTTATTTGGGAGGCTGAGAAAGATTGTATGGAAAATGAGAAAGATGACAGTTCTGATAGTGGTGAAGTGGATGATTCCATAAGTAGTGATGATAGTGAATACAAATATGACAGTGCTCTTGATGTTGAATTTAATGATTCTTCTGATGGTTATGAAGATATAGATGAGGATGAATTGGACAATCTAGTTGAACATGATGAAGAGAGAGATGAGGTTGTTAAAATTGGGAGTGGTAGTGAGAGTGAAGGTTTGGTTAGTGGGTGTGACAGTGATGACAGTTATGGTGTGCAAAAAAAACATATCCCTATGTTTAAGATTCAAAAGAATATGGCTGATTTCAAATGGGAGGTGGGTTCCTACTTTAGTTCAAAAGATGATTTCAAAGAGGCAATCACATCATATGCTGTTCATAGTGGAAGAAACCTAAAGTTCACAAAAAATGATAATGTAAGAGTGAGGGTAAAGTGTAAGGATGGATGTGATTGGGAAGCCTATTATGCTAAATCCTCAAGGGAAGAAACTTGGCAATTAAGGAAGGTGAATGATGTACATAGTTGCAGTAGGGATTATAATGTGAAAATGATGACTACCAAGTGGCTGAGCAAGAGGTTACAAAACTCCTTAAAAACCAATCCTAGGATGAAAATCAAAGATATCAAGGCAAAGGCACAAAAGAAATGGAATGTAGGTGTGAACAAAACCAAGGCAATTAGGGCAAGAGTTAAAGCAAGAGATATGGTTGATGGGTCATTCCTAGGGGACTACACCAGAATCTATGATTATTGTCATGAATTACTAAGAACAAATCCAGGTTCCACAGTGAAGGTTGGTGTTGAACCATCTCAAGAAGGCTCACAAAATCATTTGCCATACTTCAAAAGGTTGTATATATGCCTTGCAGCATGTAAGGAAAGTTTTAAGTTTTCTAGGCATGTAATAGGGTTGGATGGTTGTTTTCTAAAGGGGCTATGTGGAGGGCTGTCATACCCCAATTTTTGACCTAAGATACCACCTCATATCATTTGCATATGCATCATTTGCATCTCTAACAAAATTGCATAGCTTGTGTTTGCTACTTGTGACTCAGCAGGGTTTAATCAAGAGATCACTCATCAGTGCAAGCAACAGTCAATTAGGGTTTTGTTCTCCCTTCATCTCAAATGAATCATCTTCATCAACAATCAACATTTGGTCCTCAGAGATTCATTTCAACAAGCTCAAAGACTTTGAATCAACCAGATTAGGGTTTTGACTGAAGATAGCATACTCCTGACTTTTGCTCAGAATTTGACCTAATGACTTGGGGACATGACCTCACATCCCAAGTACATCATTTTAGCCTAATCCATTGGCTCATAACATCTCCTACACAAAGATTGATCAGACAAATCCCCAGATCAGGGTTTTGAACTATCAGGGACTGAAATCAGGGATCACATTTGGGAAACCCTAAAAACCCCCAGGAAGTCAATCAAAGGTTTCAATCATCTTCAAATAATCCCTATGACAATATCCAATGAAGATTGTGTCTCAATTCAAGATCCACAGACATCAATTTCATCAGGTCGACAATTAGGGTTTTTGACCTAATTCACTGAACAACTGACTTTTTAATCAAGACATGGTGCCACAACTCAAACCATGGCTCAATATCCTCTAATGCTTCAATGTGATTCATTCATACCATTCATTTGGTGAGGGTAGCCTGTTTCATTTGAAATCTCCAGAAACGCGATTCGACTGAAAAAGTCAACTGTACAAGAACACCATTGACTTTTGAGGAATTTTGGTCAACCATGACTTTTGAAGTTTTAAATCATCAATATATAATATGAGAAGTCATTTGATCAAGAAAAATCAAGAAAATCAATCAAGAATCAAAAAGTCAAAAGTTTGACTTTCATACTTAGAAAATTTTTCTAAGTGTTTTTCATGGTTTTTTCCAAACTTTGGAGGGGAATAACTCAAAATTTCACCTACAAACTGAAAAAAACTTCCAACATGAAAGTTGTAGATTTTGATCCAATAAACAACTTTGACACATATAATTTTTTTCCATAAGATCAACCATTTAAGAGATATGGAGCTTCAAAGTTGGTATCTTATGAAAATTTCACTTAAAACTTCATTTTCTTCAAAGTTCATGGAACTTTTTCACCCATTTCCTTAAGAGACTTGAGGAAACTTTCAACTAGGATTTTGAAGTGTGTAACATGAGCTTTCCAAAATGTCAAAGAGCATGAAAAAATATGGAGTGTAGCCATGGTTTTGAATTTTGACATTAGTGAACTTTTCACTTGAAATTACATGCCATTTTCACTAAGTTATGAACCAATTTGCCAAATGATCCAAGTAATGATGCATAGAAGCAATAATTGAATGATATTTTCTGATTTGAGATCAGAATGGAAGAGGATAAGAAGCTTGAGAAATAACCATGGTTAAGTCACTTTTAACCATTTGCATTTAATGTGAAAGATTCCTTTTTATCTCTTAAGCCAAATCATCATTCTTGATCAACTTGCAAGAGCTTTGTATTCAGAAACTTTGGCCTATAAATAGAGGTCCTTACCTCATTCAAAATCACACCAAAACCTCACAATTATAGGTTTTCTCTCTTCTTTCTTGAATTGCAAGTTTCATAGTTTTCAAAGAGGTAGAAAACTCAACCTCCAAATCCGTGAAGCTATGGCCAAAGTGATGATTCTAGCAAACCATAAACACCATATGGGATGTGTTTGAATCACTCATACACCCAAAAACACCTCAAAACTCAAAATCACTACCTCACTTCCATATTTGCATATATTGAACCTTATCATGCCAAAATCCATACCAAGCTATATTTGTCCAAACTAACACTTCCAACACCTCATATATATCACATATGAACTATCCCAACACTCATCATCAATCAAAAACTTCAGAATCACCAAGCTCGATTCATACTTGAAGCAACTGCAGATCGGGTTCCACCAACTGATCCAGATGTTTTCAATCCACTCCAAGCATCCAGACACCTTCCATATGGTCCATTGAAGCTATCCAGATCATCAAACAACTTCTGTAACACCTCTATTGCAGAATTCGAATCCCAGCTTGGCCGTTTTTGAAGGTAAGTGCTATGAACTTCAAACTCATACATACATGCATCATAAATGAAAAATTGAGTTGCTATCTTGTTTCTGCACTATCACTGATCAATAGCCCTCAATCAATTTCACAATTCATCAATTATACACAATTTCAGATTGAATCATAAGATTAGGGTTCTTCGTGTTCATCAGAAAACCAATGATCTTAGAGTGAAAATAAATGCAATTAATTGGTACCATTGTGTTCCTCGTCCAAAACCGAGCAAGATAGACTATCTACTTGATCAAAACAATCCAGTTTCAAAGATTTTCAAAAATCAGTTGAAGGTGTGTTCTTGGCGCCATTTTTGTTTCAGAAATTTCAAATCCAAGTTTTAAAATATAATCAGTTTGATGCGTGTTATTAACAAGCCACAAGCGTGGCTCAGTTGGTTGTGTGTTTTGGCTGGTGAGAGAGAGGGCGTGGGTTCAAACCCTGGCAGGACCAAAAGCTTATTTTTTGCCACTTTTCTCATTCATTTTCTTAACAACTTCACTTAATTAATTAACATAGCAAATTAACTCATTTTAACTTCATTTTTTGCATACTCTTTGTTTAATATACATATTTTATGAATACCAAAAAAAATCATCAAAAAATATTTATTTGATACATTTTTAAATAGGTTTAAAATGACTTATTTTTAAGTATTTTTAATACTTTAAATATTGTTTTTTTTCATTTAATTTTTAAACTAATCACTTGTAAATATTTTTTGAATAAACCCTAATCATCTAAGTGTTAATTGAAGACAATCTTTTTGTCTATCTTGATTAATTTGACTCCTTTCAAAATTCAAATCATTTTAAAACAAGCGATCACGATTCATTTCAAAGACAATAAACCATTTCTTTTTGAAACTATTGAATAAATCTTTTTAATTGATCAATTGATTTTCAAAATGATGTGGGGCCTCTCGAATATTAGAGAGTGTAAGTCCCATTTCTTTTCTTTGTGTACAGTTTTTTAAACAATAAAACTTTTTCAAAATAAAATACTTTTCAAACTGTTTTCAAAACAACAAACGACGCGTCTGTAAATAAAACCATCAACCATGTTTTACAAAAATACCATGGGCCTCCATGTAGGTATAAGTCCCAAGCCTTTTGTACATACCCATTCCAGTACATGAAATTAGGTATTTCATTGTACGCTTTTTTGTACATACACTTTTTTTACATACCTCGATCAGTTTGTTTTTTTAACTTTGAATAACAAACCAAAAATGAAGGTTTCTTTAAATCTTCCCAAAAATACCATGGGCCTCCATGTAGGTATAAGTCCCAAGCCCTTTTGTAAATACCTGTTTACATAGCTTTGAATAAATTCAAATGGGCCTCTCCCCGAGTATGAGTCCCGAGCCCTGTGTATACAAATGGATCATGCTTACAGGTATATTTCCTTCATAAACTCCATTATATACACACACTTTGTCATACATATATATAATTGTTCATACCTGTTCATGTTTGTTCATACTTGTTCATGTTTGTTCATATGTGTGATATGTGTGCCTGTTCAACTTAGTACAACACTAGGTTCCCTATAGCCTCCTATTGGGCTTCGTACAAAGAATCTCCCTAGTTTAGGTTAGGACATAGAGTATGGTTTCCCGGTGAAATCGCTCTAAGAGATCAAACCAACTATACCACGCCTCCCCTTGGGCTTTGTACAAACGAGTGACCCTCCCATAGCCTCCTCTTGGGCTTACAATGCAAGGACCCTCGATTGTCCCTCCCATAGCCTCCTCTTGGGCTTACAATGCAAGGACCCTCGGATAGCCTCCTCTTGGGCTTCGTACAAGGACCCACGGGCTTCTTATAAGCATCCCCAATATCCAAATCAAATACCCTAGGAGATTAGACATTTTTCATCTCTATGCTAGGAGTATCTCTTCTATATCATCACAAACAATCAATCAATCAAAATCAAACTTTTTTTGCCACAAGGCTGGCTAATCAATCAAACTTCTTTTTGCCACAAGGCTGGCTAATCAATCAAACCGTTTTGCCACCATACTGGCTGATTAATCAAAGTTTTTGTCACAAGGCTGACTTCATTGAAACTTTTGCCACGAGGCTGGCTGATTAATCAAAACTTTTTGTCACAAGGCTGACTTCATTGAAAGTTTTTGCCACAAGGCTGGTTAAACAAACAAAAATCAAACAGATGTATGTGATGATATAGATTAGATACATCTAGCATTTAGACGACATTTGTCTATTTTCCTTTGCTTCCACTAGCATAAGTGGGAACTACGATTGCTCTGACTTTCTCAACATCCCTTTGAGAATACGTAGGCACAAGGTCGATCCTTGGCGAGCAAAACAAAACAAAAAAAACCATTCAAACCTTAGCACCCGTAGACCCCGAGCTACAGATGCTCTGATTCCCTTTAAGGGATATGTATGCAGAGGATCGCGATGATCTTTGCGAGCATAATCAAACAAACCCCTTAGGTCCCACCTATTTCACAACAGAACCTTCACCGTAGCGTAGAATAAAAAACAATAAAGAACCCTGTAGAGTACTACAGATACGTTGGGTGCTAATACCTTCCCTTCGTATAACCAACCCTCTTACCCAAGATCTCCCCCCACTTTTAGGTTATTGCAGCTTTTTTCCTTTTCCTCCTTTGGAAATAATAAAAAGTTTGGTCGAAACAAAGAAAAATCATTTTTTATGAGCACTCGAGCCCAAAGAAGGCATCAGGTGTCTCATCCCACAAAAAAGAGGAACAAAACGATTTTTCGCCCGCGACAAGGGCAAATACTAGCTGCTATAGGTAGGGATCCAAATGATCAAATGCTACCTATAGCATTTGCAGTGGTTGAAGGAGAAAATAGAGACAGTTGGACATGGTTCTTGGAGTTATTGATTGATGACCTTGGTGGAAAAAATGAGTGCCTCACATACACCTTCATGTCAGACCAGCAAAAGGTATTACCTTTCTTTTGTTTTTAATTAATTTGATTATGGTTTCTATTGAATTTTGTATTTTTATTTCTATTTCTTTGACTGTGTTGCAGGGATTATTACCAGCCATGGATGAACTGTTGCCCAATGTAGAGCAAAGATTCTGTGTCAGGCACTTGTACAACAATTTCAGGAAAAGATATCCTGGGAAAATGCTTAAGGAAATAATCTGGAGGGCTGCTAAGGCTACTTATGCTCAGGCCTGGGAAAGAGAGATGAAGAGGATGAGGCTGATAAATGAAGAAGCATACCTACATATGATGAAGACACCTCCAAGATTTTGGAGTAGATCTTACTTTAGAGGGACTAATAAATGTAATGTTGTAGTGAATAACTTGTCTGAATCTTTCAACAGTGTTATTCTTGAAGCAAGGTCCAAACCCCTAGTGACTATGGTAGAGGAGATAAGGACATATTGTATGGAAAAATGGGCAACAAATAGAATGAGGTTTCAAAAATTGGCTGATGATGATGTGCTGCCTAACATTAGAAAGAAGGTTGATAGAACAAGTACTTACACAAATTCATGGATTGTGAGGTATGAGTTATCTATTGTAATATGTTACTTTACAATTTTCCATCAAATCTCTAAGTTTGTTATTATTGTGTAGGATGTCTGCTGAACACATATTTGAGGTTCATCATGTAGAAAACCATGCAGATAAATTTGTTGTGAATTTGAAGGAATGTGTGTGCACCTGTAGGAGGTGGGAATTAACTGGACTTCCATGTGTTCATGCATTAGCTAGCATTAAAAGTAGGAACTTCAAGGTTGAGGAATACATCCCTGCATATTATAGGAAGTCAATGTACATGAAAGTGTATTCATCTATAATTTATCCTTTGAATGGATCAAATCTATGGGCCAGAACTGAATATCCAGATGTGCTCCCTCCTAAGTATAGGAGGATGCCTGGGAGACCAAAGAAAAGGAGAAATTTGGAGCAGGGAGAGATAGATGGTTCTGACAAAAAAATGAGGAGAGTAGGATTGGCAATCAGGTGTTCAAGGTGCAAGAAACCAGGTCACAACAAAACAACATGTAAGATTACTCAGAGTACTCAAGGTACTCAACAGAACACTCAAGCAACTCAGCCAACTCAGCCTGCTACTCAACCTGTGTCTCAACCTGCAGTGAATTTGTCTCAATCTGTGTCTCAACCTGCTGTGAACCTGTCTCAGCCTGCATCTGCACAAGGATCCAAGACATCTACTCAACCATCCAAGAAATCTACTCAACCATCCAAGAAGACAACTACAAGGCCAGCAAAGTTGGGTGTTAGAAGACCAACAACCCCTTTTGTTCCCCCTGGACCAACTACACGACTTAGTGCTGCCAAGAATATGATTGGCCCAACTACAAGGAGGACAACACCAACCAAGAGGACAACACCCAAGAAAAAAAATTAGGAGGAGTGTCTAATGTTATGCTAATGTATTGCACTTTGTACTGATGTCATTTTGTGTAATGGTCTTAACTCATTTTGTGTCATTTTGTACTGATGTCATTTTGTGTCATGTTGAACAAGGTTATCTTAACTGTTTCTCTTTTTCATGTTGAAACTCAATCTGTGTACTGGTATTTTGTGTTATGCAAATGTGTGGCACTTTGTGTTGCAATGTTAAGGCACTATTGACTGAAATTCAGTATGTTACTTTTGTGTTATCACATCATATTCTTCTTTTCTGTTACTTTTGCAATGCTAATACAGGATTAAACTGAAATTAACAAAAATTCTGTATAGCAACAATTCTGAAAAATTTGTAAAATATTGACTGCTACTTTTTCACACTTTTAACACTATACTTCCACTGGTGAAAGACTTGCTTTAAAACTGCACAGAACACTTTTTACACTATACTTCCACTGGTGGATGTCTTACTTTAAAACTGCACTTTTTACTTTCTAGTTGAAAATGAAAATACAAACAAGTCTTATATAGACCTAAAAGACTTCTGCTATACTAGGAAATTAAAACAAATAAATACTCTTAATATGCCATTATCTCTTGGCTTTTCCAGTACAAAACTCTTGGCCTTTCAACTACAAGAGACTCTTTATTTTTCACAAAAAAGTAAAAAGTGCAGTTTTAAAGTAAGACATCCACCAGTGGAAGTAAAGTGTAAAAAGTGTTCTGTGCAGTTTTAAAGCAAGTCTTCCACCAGTGGAAGTATAGTGTTAAAAGTGTGAAAAAGTAGCAGTCAATATTTTACAAATTGGTATCAGAGCATGTTCGTAAGGACATTTAAACTGAAATTTTGTGACAACTGAAATTAACAAAAATTCTCACTTCATTATAGCTTAAACATTACATTACAATAGATGAAGAATTACAATACAATATTTCTCGTTTCATTTCATCAAGAACATAATAATCACAAAAGCTGCACCTAAGATAACAAACATCCAGATTTTCTTAAACTTCATAATCTTGTTTATCTCCTTCCTTAATTCTTCATTTGTCAGCTTTACTTTTTCAATCTCCATTGTTGCATCATCCAATTTTTTGATAACTTTTCCAATCTGGCCATTATAACATGACCTTTGTCATCTTGAACATCCTCATAAAACCATTCAAAAAATCCACAGCCAGGTTGCCTTGTTCCCTGCATTTTACAAAGGAGATAATATGAACAATGGAGATAAAATGAGAACAACCTCGAAAATACAAACATACCTTAAAATGAGAACAACCCCAAAAATATTTTCCATAGCTCTTCGACGTTGATGACCTGCGAAGAGTAGCTGCATCTCCACAATGACAACTTGGCTTCCATGGAAGATTCTCCACCGTAAAAGAACTGGTTTTCATACTATCTTCGCTTTTCTGTTTCATGGAGGACGAATTGAAACTTGATGTTATCCCTAAATCCTTAACTTGATGTTTCATGGAGACGAATTGAAAGAAGAACCCAATTTACGTTATCCCTAATCCCAATTCTGGACGCGGCTAGGGCAAATTCTGGGGGAGCAATGGAGAATGAAATAGAAGATCCATGTCATGTGCCACGTATGCAGAATCAAACGGCCGTTTGTTCCAAATGGATGGAAAGGACAAACGTGCTCCGTTTTTAAGAATTAAAGGATTGATTTGCACTTTTTAAAAGTTAAGGGACCAGAATGGACCCCGTGCCAAAGTTAAAGGACGAAAAAGGGTATTTTCCCTATAATCTATATGTATATGAATGGTTCAATAAAATATTTCTAAAAAACCGAACCAACCGCACCGAACCAAACCACGTTAGGCTGGTTTGGTTTGGTTTGAATTTTTTAAAAAATTCAACCGAACCAGACCAAACCGCACGATTTTTTCTCTTGCGGTTCGGATGATTTTTTTCGTCAAAACCGCCCAAACCGCACTGCGAACACCCCTACGTTTTTTACATTTTTTTCTTCTCAGAGTAATCACCATTTTCATTTTGAGAAAAAAAATATATACATTGACTTTGTAAAGTAATTTTACCTGTCAGATATTCGCTCATGGAGGATGGTATACGGTTACATGGTTTTATAGAGCGACATATTCTTACATGACACTATATGCAGGAGATTCCACTAGGTCAGCTAATCAAGAGATATTAAAATAAAAACAGTCAAAGACGGACCTTGTCGTTGATGTATTGTTTATATGTCATCACATTGTGACTATCGGGGAAGAGGTTATCGTTAAGGAGTGTTTTTGGAAGGCACGTCTTAGATTGTCACTTTATAGACTACCCTTGCAGAGGTGTGACATGCATTGTATTATAGGAGACAGTGGATAAACAAGGATGTTAAATATACCAAATATACATGGTAGTAGTATTCTAATATTAAAAATTTTGAAAATTTGTATGATTTTCTGTACTATGGGTCTGTTTGGTAAAAATAGCGGTTAACTGATAAGTTAGTTGATAGCTTATAGCTTATGACTGATGGCTGATGATTGATGACTTATAGCTTATAGCGGATGGTTGAGACTAATAGCTTATAAGCTCATTGAAGTGTTTGGTAAAATTAGCGGTTTAATTAACTTATAAATGTAAAATGACATAAAAGATATTTAATATATAACTATTTTATTTTAAATTAAAAATAAATTATAAGGGTTAAAAATGGATTTAATTGAAATAATAAGGATAAAAAAGGAAGAAAAAGTAATAAGCTATAAGACATAAGCTAAAACGCTATTTAAAATAGCGTATGGAAAATAAGCTATAAGCTAGTAAAATAAGCTATAAGCTCGTGATGAAAAGACCGTTACCAAACGGGTCTAAATTATCATATGAGCTTATAAGACATAAGACATAAGCTATAAGCTCGAAAATATGTCTTACCAAACAGAGCCTATGGCTCTGTTTGGCATGCCATTTTTTGAGCTTATGTCTTATAGCTTATAGCTTATAAGTTCATATAATAATAAAAGACCTGTTTGGTAACAGTCTTTTCATTACGAGCTTATAGCTTATTTTACTAACTTATAGCTTATTTTTCAGACGCTATTTCAAATAGCGTTTTAGCTTATAGCTTATAGCTTATTGTTTTTTCTTCCATTTTTACCCTTATTATTTTAACTAAAATCCACTTTTACCCTCTATAATTTATTTTAATTTAAAATAAAATAATTATATATTAAATGTCCTTTATGTCATTTTAATTAATCAGCTAGTTGAACCGCTAATTTTACCAAACACTTCAATCAGCTTATCCGCTATAAGTCATCAGTCGTCAGCTATAAACTATAAGCTACCAGTCATCAGCCATCAGCCATAAGCTATCAGCTATCAGTTAGCTTATCAGTCAACCGCTATTTTTACCAAACAGAGCCTATATGATCGCTCATGTATGGTTACCAACATTTTGTTTTACAATTTGATCTTCTAAATACTACTAAATGATTGTGTGTATTATTATGAAAATGATCTATAAATGACTTATAATGTCTAATTTATTAATTATGAAAATTTTCTTCCTAGTTATTATCAAAAGGTATATGCGAATACTCTTTTGAAAATTGTCCGTATTTTAAATTCTGGGTTCAATACAGTGTTATAAAATTAAAAATTATATTTCATCTAAATCATCTTGTGATGAAATATAAACTCATGCCAATGTGTGGGTTTAAGGTATATCAGAGATTGAAATGCAAACATTTTTTTTAGGAAAAATGATATTTTTTTGATAAAATGATTTTGTTGTAAAATTGGTGTGTCTGGACTTCAATCTCCTAACGCTACAAATGACATTTTCAAATTTTCATACGTAAGCGATCGTTCAATCTCCTGACGCTACAAATGACATTTTCAAATTTTCATACGTGAGTGATTGTGCAATGAACACTATCCATTTTAAAATGCTCCTTGACGCTACAAATGACATTTTTTTTTAGGAAAAATGATATCTTTTTTGATAAAATGATTTTGTTGTAAAATTGGTGTGCCTGGACTTCAATCTCCTGACGCTACAAATGACATTTTCAAATTTTCATACGTGAGCGATCATTCAATCTCCTAATGCTACAAATGACATTTTCAAATTTTCATACGTGAGCGATCGTGCAATGAACACTATCCATTTTAAAATGCTCCTTGACGCTACAAATGACATTTTCAAATTTTCATACGTGAGCGATCGTGCAATGAACACTATCCATTTTTAACATTTTTAAATGCTCCCGCTATGAACTCTTGGGTATTTTTAAATTTTCCAAACACACCAAGTCAAAATTTTAATAAAAAGAAATTGTGATTTTTATAAAAGAGATATTGAAATCTAAATTTTACATAAATACCTTCTCTCCTTCAAATCTCCTAATTTTGGAGGGAGATAAACTTGGCTCATTCTTATTTCCTTCTCTGTCCCTCTATTTTTTCTCCAACCAAATCTTAAATTTTGTATGGAGAGATCAGTTCACAAGTGAAGATTATGGGTTGTTAAGATATTGGTGACAATTGTCACATAGTTCTATATAGCACACCAGAAGGATGTTCCATTTCTTCATTCCAACCACTTCCATTCCTAGAATAACTATTTTGGCGATGAAACTGAACCATAAGCAACAAATAACTATGCTGATTTCTTACAAGTACTTGCACCAAGTAAACAATAAAATAATAAACAAATATTTCAGATTATCACTGTTGTTTAATATCTCTTCATACATTAGCACAAGTCTCATAATATATAATCAATAGCATCTGACACAAAATACTATTATCCTATCAACAAATATTGTGGAAAAAAAACACAAAATAGAATTCAATGATAGCACTCTATACAGAAACTAGATATGACACATCAACCTATGGAGTATGGAAGGAGAAGAAATGGTGGTTCTGAAATTGATCATGATTCATGAGTGTGAAATGAGGTTACTATCTTCTACTACTCCTGGAGGAGACTCTGGCGGTACGGCCGATTCTTGAAATACAGAAGATTCGAGATCCAGAATCCTCCTTGCAGTTGCTTGAGATTCTTTGATTCTTCCGATTTTTCTAGAAGGGTGGGATATAGAGGCAACAGCTCTTGTTGAATTGCTACTGTCAATTGAATGCAGGAACTTGTCTTTTGAAAGTGTTGGCGCTGATGCAATGATGGAGCTGAATACTCCGGATTCCCTCAAACTTTGTATTATGACCTGAAGATGAGTTCATCGAGAAATGTAAAATATGTAGAAATAGATATATACAGCTCTATCTCTAACACACTGTTGTCAATAGCGGATCATAGATAATAGCAATTTGTTCAAATTCTACGATACCGCAGTGCTATAGCGCCAAGCGCTGCTATGTCTGCTATTTGACAATATTTTGCACTAAATAGCGTAACGCAGAACGATAGTGATTTGTGTAAATTCAGCTATATTATAGCACCATAATGCGCCACTATTTAAGAGGTTCTCTAATAAGCTGAGTCATTGGGACAACTTTAACTAACTTATCACTTACCATGGGAGCGTATATGCGGGTCAATATTCCTTTCCTCAACAGTTTGATCTTCAGCTCTTTATCACCCCACACAACATGCTCGTTATACCTGGAACAAGAAAAAAGATCAAATGTTTCTCGAAGATCGATAAAATAATGGTTAAAATACATAAGAGAGTATAAATGAATATAAATTGATATTTGATGTTAGCATACCACTTCAACATTTCTTCTTCAGTTGCTGTTGAAGCAATGATGAATGCCTGAAATTGATAATAAGGTCCACTTAGCATAAATGAAAGCAATGATGAATGCGTAGAATCGAAAAGGTCTACTTATCATTGATGACTACTTATCGGCGAAAAATATTTTCAAACAGTAAATGCTTGTGTAGCACCGACACTTCAAATCAAAGGTGTGTCTAGTGTCTGACACCAACACATGTTTTGAATATATTGAATTAGCTCAAGTTTGTACGTGTCAGTATATTGAAACTTACAGATCTGTCAAATTCCAACATGAAGCATCTTTTGACATCTTCTTTGGTAGGTTTACAACCACAGCGATCACGTCTAGAAGTTAAATCAGAGAATTTGGCGTATGTGTAATGTAAAACAGCAGCCTCTTCCAATTTGATTTCACTGGCATAATTCAGAAGAATTATCACGATACTAATTAAAAAGATCAAGGACGCAAGTAACTTGTATATATTGATGATGTATTATACTTTGGGGTTTTCATATAATTGTGCCATCTGTGTGCACCGTTAGGCCGAAGGTGATCTTGTACCCGAGCAACTGATTTTCCATTACCATAAGTCAGGAAATAGTTTGGATTGCCGCGCACTGAATCTTTGTATGTACCAAAGTATGTGTCCTTTGGAAGATGGTCGTAATTCTTCTTGAACATCGTTACCTGCTTGGACACATCGAGAGAGAAAGAGGGGAGTAGAATTGTAAATAACAAAACATGCAAACTTCAAATCAGAAACGCAGAAAAATTCTGCAGACATCCTACAAATTCAGCCAAACACGAACAACTCAAAATGTGTTTATAAGGACGATTCTCATCTTGCAAGCTAGATTTCTAATACTCTTTAAGGCTTTTGTGACTCACCTCGCTAAAGGGCTCTTTGATATCGTCTTTCTCAACACTGCTTTCCTAAGAAAAGAAGACTGATAGCATTAGTTACAAAACAGAAGCTAACAATATAGTCATTTCTCGTCTGGTTCCATCATTCCATGAGTTATTAAAGAATATGATGAAATTAAAATAGAATTTGAAGATTCTACTCACATAGTTAGGAAATATGACCATATCAACATTTCCCGGAACGTCAAGAAGCAGTTGCCTTAAAGAATACTCCCGAGCACCAGCCGGGTGTATTAATTCATCTGTATCAAGGTGAAGAATCCAGTCCATACCAGCATCCTGATGTTACAGCATGCAAGAAGTTGCGTTGATCATAAGAAATTAGGCAGAAAAAATAAAATGAGAATTTGGGCAATAAAACAATTTTCCGTACCCTTGCCATGACAATGGCGATTTCCATGTTGAGGGATTGCTTCACAAAAAGTTCATAATTGCATGGCTTATAAAAGAAACTTGCCAGCCATGTTTCATTCCAAATACGGCTGATGCAACCAACAATATAAGTAATCAGTACGAAAAAATATTTCTTGCAGAAACTAAAAAAATTACAATTAGAATAACATTACATATATGTATCCCGAACAAGGAAAAGAAATAAAATCATATGGCAATGAGCATGAACACAGGCAATAAAAGAAGCAGAAGAGTGAATAATTAGAAGCTCTAGAACACTCAGGGATGTCTAAAGTTTTTGAAGGCCATGTGTAGGTTAGATTTCGTTCAACCATGATAAAATAGTTAGAGGCCCTACTTAACCACATTTTAACCGTGACAAAGATTTTATGAGCCCTATTTAGGTTTGGGTTAACCGTGACAAATTTTAGACCTTGTGCGATAACTCGTCTTGCACGCCCTCAAAGACGGATCTGACAACACTATATTTACAAACAGTGAAATTGAGGTTTGGGTTAACCATGACAAATTTTAGACCTTGTGTGATAGCTCGTCTTGTACGCCCTCAAAGACGGATCTGACAACACTATATTTACAAACAGAGAAACTCTAGAGAACACTATTATATAACCATTGCAAAATAATTTCAAAGGATCGGAGTCCGTATAAAAATCGTAAAAGTGATCAACCTCTTAGCTTGTTGTTCTTCCAGCTGCTTTGTTCTATATATAACCTTTACACCCTAGTTAAATAACATAAATCAAATTAGAATAATAGCATTAAGGAAGAGAAAGGAGGAATATGAAATAAATCAAAAGAATTGAATCCTAATACTAAGAACTCTGAAACTTATTGTTCGACTTACTTTCGGACTAACGTATCCAAATATAAATCAGTTTACCTTAAACTATCTTTTAACTAAAATCAAATTTTACAAAATCAATTCAATCAAAATCAATTTTTGCCATCGTGGAACCAAACACACACTGAGTTTATGTTTTTACTTACAGGAATTGATTCCAAGACCTTCGATACTTCAGGAGAAGCAGCCTTCCCCTCCACAAAGAGAAAAAAGTTTGTAACACCGATGACTTTATGATAAAACATCCATGGAAGAATCTGCTCAAGCCCTGCTGATGTACTAGTCGTAACACAGATCTGCAAATCAGGTATATAATACGGATCAACAATGATGAAGTCAATTGAGTACTCGAATTAAAAATGAAGTGTAAAAAGGCTTTCTATGTATAAAATAGCTTAAACATAAGAACAACAAAATATTCTTAGAAACAATCTTCAACAAAAATATCTCAAAATAAACTCAGATCACACGAACCAACAAACACAGATCACACTAATCCAATAAATCACAGATCACATAAACTCAAACTCCAGCACTAAATTCTAATAACATAATATACTCAAAGCTCAACACAACTAAGTCTAAATCTAAAATCTAAATCTCGATAAGATTCAAAAAGATAGAGGGAAATTAACATTTTTCTAATCAAATTGCTCAAAAAGAAGAACAGCAACATAAACAATATTTTCCAACAACATTCATTATCCTCATCAACTAATTACCACTAAAATTTCAACATCAACCCCATTTACAAACACAGATCATAGAAAACCAATAAAACATAGATCACATGAACTAAAACTCCAGTGCTAATAACATAATTAACTCAAAGTTCAACTCAGATTAGACTAAACCTTAAACCAAAATTACTATAAGATTCGAAAAGATAGTAAAAAAAACACACTTTACTAATCCAATCGCTCGAAAACAAGAACAGCAGCGGAAACAATATTTCCAGAGCCAGCCTTAATTATCCTCATCTACTAATCACCAACAAAATTTCTACATCAACTCAATTTACAAACACATATCATAGAAAACCAATAAAACATAGATCACATGAACTAAAACTCCAATGCTAATAACATAATTAACTCAAAGTTCAACTCAGATAAGACTAAACCTTAAACCAAAATTACTATATGATTCGAAAAAATAGTTTAAAAAAACACACTTTACTAATCAAATTGCTCGAAAACAAGACCAGCAACAGAAACAATATTTTCAACTCTACATCAACCCCATTTACAAACACAGATCATAGAAAACCAATAAAACATAGATCAAAAGAACTCAAACTCCAGCACTAATAACATACTTTACTCAAAGTTCAACTCACATAAGACTAAATCTTAAACCAAAATTCCTATTTTCAACTCAGATAAGACTAAATCTTAAACCAAAATTCCTATAAGATTCCAAAAGGTAGTTAAAAAATCACACTTTACTAACCGAATAGCTCGAAAACAAGAACAGCAACAAAAACAATATTTTCAGAACTAATAAGAACTAGTCACCAACAAAAAATTCTACATCAACCCAATTTATAAACACAGATCACGTGACCAAAAACATCATAACCAGCTCAATTGATTGAAAAAGTGAAAATGAAGAAACCCTTTTGCTTCATAAATACAACCACAAAAAATAGGCACAACCCACATTACAAAGCAAAGAAAACAAGCAAAAAAACAAACCTTTGGGGTAAGAGAGTCACCAAAGTCAAGCTTCCAGTTATGGTAATAAGGAAAAGAAGGAGAAGAAGAGCGACCAAGGTTAAGGCAATCAGAAGAACGGGAAGTTGAATGAGGAAGAGGTGAAAGCAGAGAAGATTCCATGCCGGGGAAATTATGGGAGCCGTGAGGGGACAAAAGGGTGGATGGATCGGTGATGCCGCCACGCCATTGAAGGATGAATGCTATGGTAGCTAAGGAAACGGGGAGGAGGGTGAGGAGGAGGAGGATCTTTGAGGTGAAGGAGTTGGATGAAGAGGAGGAGGATGGGGTTGAACGGAGGGGTGTGTGGAGGTTGTGGTTGTGGTGGTTGGTGATTGGCATGGTGGTGGTGGTGGAAGTAACCACCAAATCGGGTTACACACGCAACAGCAACAGCAACAACAACAACTCCTCTGTTATGTGACAGTGAGGAGAGTAACAAGGAAACATGGAGTCACATGTCTCATATGTTTGTAATTAACAAATAATGACTTTAAAAATATGATGTTGATATTTACGGTTATTAATTGAGCTAGCTTAAGAAAATTATTTTATACAGTATTATTGTTAAAGTTTTATTAATTAGTGCTTTAAATATTATTATTTATAAATTATAATAAAAAAATATTTTTTACTAAAAAAATGGGTACTATAAATATATATTTATAAATGATGAATATATAATGCAAAAAATTGTGTTGAGTATTGGATAGTTTTTTATGAGAATTTCTCAACCAACTTTATATACTTCTTACGCATCATCGAATTGACTATTTTGTCCTCGTGTTTCTGTAAATGCATCTTTGAAAGCACCTTTTTTTTTATTTATCGTTGTTCTGTTTTGTAGATGCACCTACGGAAATCTTCCGCATGTGGATCTACGGAATCAGCTCAAACCTAGTAAACCAGAACAGTGACATTTTTAACCAGACATTGCATTGATTCATTAATTAATCAATATTACAACGAAATTTTAAACAGAAAATTAAGAAAAATAAGAGATATAAGAAATTACAACGGTTAAAACAATGGCATCTGATCCATGCATCATTGGAATGCAATCCTTGTCAAATTTCACTTCATCCCACCAACGTTTTATTTTTCCGGTCTCAAACGAGGTCCTTGTTCTAAGCCTCTAAATCCTTTTGATTTTTTCTCTGGGTTTGTACTCCCCCTCTAAAAAAGACATGATAGTCCTCTTGAGTTGGTCGAAGGAATGGATATTTCAAAACTTCACCAACATAGGGGGGTTTGACAGGAGAGAAAATGACATGCCCATCCCTTATGCGTTATTTCGGTTTAGGATCGGGATGCTTCATTGATCTTCGGTGACATCCATTTGGCCTAATGCGAGACATTTTTGTGTTTGTGTTTAGGGTTTGTGCTTGTGTGTAATGCAAACCTAGAAATCCCAAATTTATAGAAGCCTTTGGAGAATATGGACCACACAATATTTGTCACAGAATGTTCCGTAGATATATCCACGGAAGGGTCATAGATTTCTCCGTTTCATAGATGCATCTACGGTAGAGACCCTTAATTTTCAATGTAACACCATTCCGTAGATGCATCTACGTTAAGAGCTATAATTTTCATTGTAATACCCTTTCGTAGATACATCTACGGAAGTTTCCCTGCTATTTTTTTAGCAGAACAAAAAGCAGTAGGCAACAGTTTTGGTAACAAATTTAAGAAACTAGATACAAACACACATAGGAACAAACCGTAAACAATTTGAAACACATAGACACAAACACAAAAAAAGATTATATTGCAATGTTATAGAGTGCATATATTACACTTGGAAACTAGATAAATACATGAAAAGAACTGTCGCCGGTTAAATCTATTGGTGGTTTCAATTTTGACTTTTTCGCATTTGAGATTTTATCAATATTCTTCAATCTTTCGAATTCATGCATCTTATCAACAAATACATTCGCCCACGTCTCAGCAAGTTCGGTATGATGAAGATTCCATTCCGCTGACGTAGGTGGTATGGGGCATCCCGGTTTCAAGTAAACTTGTACAAAATGACGCGATTTGACGAGCCATCCAACACATATAATACGATCAATTGGATTTGTAGGAGATGCGGTGCGGAGCGGAAAAAAGGTTTCCGAAAAACCATAACGCGTCAAGTCAATGCATACCATGTCATATGCGCGTGCAATAAGATGTCTCATTTTCGAGAATCTCATCCAATGCGAAACCGGTGCGTAGGCGCCCCCTAAGGAACAAGAGCTTCGTTTACCTGAAATTCAGACTCTTCTTGCTCCATTTGATTTGTTGCACCAAAAGTTTGAGTGCTATAGTGAAATAAGGTATTGATGATGTAGGGTTTTTAGGGTGTGGAGTATGAAAAGTTTGGAAAATTAAAACAATGGGGGGAGTGATCATTCTGGTTCAAACTATATCAGACTCTTTCGTAGATGCATCTACGGAACAATGTGACGCTAAGTTTTTCCGTAGATGCATCTACGGAAGCTTCCCTTAAGAGATTTTAATGTGTATTTTTCCATATACACTAGTTTATTACCCTTCCGTAGATGCATCTATGGAAGAAATCATATTTTTACAAATTATGGGGTGCTTTCGGATGTGCATATACGGAAGATGGAGGCAAAATTGGAATTTTACATGGTGTGTAACATAACCTTGTGGTGCAATGAGAAACTTTCTTTTTTATAAGACGATTTCTCAATACACCCCATGACTCTCTTGTACACCGAGCAAAATTCCAAAAATGTCCCCAGCTTTCATAGATGTATCTCCGGAAGTACCCTTTTTTAAATAAAAAAAATAGTTTTTTTCGTAGATGCATCTACGGAAGCGTTAAAACATAGTAGAACTTGGGATGGGAAAATCATAATATTTCGTAGATACATTTACGAAACACTCTCTTTTCAACTCCTTTCGTAGATACATCTACGCAATATTTCATGAACTTAATTAATTTGAAATTTTCTCAATTAATTGAGAAATTAATTTTGGATTTTCCCAATTAATTTGTAACTTAATTAATTTGAGATTTTCCTAATTAATTTGGAGCTTTCTCAATTAATTGAGAAAATTCCAAGATTTAGTATGTTTTAAGGCTTCCGTAGATGCATCTACATAAAGATTTTGTATGTGTATCTATGGAGCAAAACAACGTTAAACAAAAATAAATAAATGCTTACGGAAATGCACCTACGAAATATCGAAAACAAATTAGTCAATTCAGTGGTACGTAAGAGACTCTTGGGGTGGGATGAAAAATTGTCTTTTTATAATAAGATGAATTTGTATTTTATTTTATTTTTAAGAATCTTAAGTGGTAATGTAAATTGGATAGAATTTGTTGCCTTATCGGGTAACATAAGATACAAATTTATTTTATTAAATAATATTGAATGAAGTAAATTGGAATTAATACTCAACTCAAAATTTTATTATTAGAGTAAAATGTCCGAATATTTGTACAAGATATATGACTTTATGGATATCCTCTAAGGTTGAATATGAGTTGGATCGAGTCGAATTTGTATCAGTTCGGTTCGACTTATTAAGATTTGGTTTAGCTTAAATATCGATTTGTATTTTTTATTTAAAAAATTAATTCAAACTCAATTCGTTAGAAGTTAACGAATAACTTAGTTTAACTAGTTAAATTCAACTAGTTTGTTTTACAAACTTAAAAGTCATTTTTAAAGTTTTTTTATATGTGACATTTTAAATCTATATTTTTCTTTAAATAAAAATTATAAAAAAAATAAAAAATAAGATTGGAATTTATACGGCGTTGATTTTATTTGTATAATTATTTTTAAAAATATTTTGTTCACTTAAAAATATAAATTATCAATTAAAACCGTTAGATTAAAAAAAAATAGGGCTAAGATTTGGAACAAATATTTAAATCTACTCTTAAAAATTACATAGAACACCATGACCAATTTAGTACATGAATATAATGACTACGTCTAACCCCCAACAAAGAGATTTTAGCTATGTTTACTCATGGTTAGCGTAACCACAGTAAACTCCAAGAAGTCTGTCTTAGAAGTGTGATTTGTCCTGTCACTTGAGCAACGCTTTTGTCCTCAGGCTTCCTCTCTTATTATCTTGTTGTAGACCAAAGGTAACATACTCCAATTTTGTATTACATTAATCCACATAAACTCCTTCTGCATTGAACTAGAAACTCCTATTTATAAGAAAAAAATTGGACTTCTCGCTAGGCGCACAACCTTCTCGCATAGCGCACCTATTGTGCTCTGACCATCTCTGTGTAATTTGTTTTTCTTTATCATTAAGCAATGCTTGAATGTCTGCCATGTGGCCTTGGTCGTCTTTGCTCGCCCAATGCAACACTCATTCGACTAGGGAGCTAACCCTTGCTTCACCATGAAGTAGTTGAAACTAATGGTGCCGTCTAGCCCTGCATGCGCCTATGTTGGGCCTAGCGAACTTTGTTTCTTCATGGTTTTTATTTGGCATGGTTTCTGCATGCTGAATCGTAGTTTTCCCGTTCTTTTCACCTATTTTTTTATTAATGCAAATAAGAAAATTCCAAACATATATTTTCTTACTTTTCATATATAAATTCGGGATTTTTATAGATTGTTTGTAAAATAAGTCAATAAGTATCTACATATTTAACGTAAATCTGACACTTATCAATTGTTTTCAACTTATATATTTGTTTGTCCTCAAACCAAATTAATCAGATGGTTCTAAAATATTTAGAATGCATGTTTCTTTTGACAAGGTTGCTTGACATGGGCCAAGAGTTTTTGAAATTATTTTTGTGGCAACGTTTTTTTTTTCAAATGCAAGTTCATTATCAATATCACGATAAACCATAAACTATAACATACATATGAACAATTTGCTTGACCAAAGTAAGATTTTTAAAACATGTCTAAATTAACCGTTAATCATTCATCAGAATTATGATCTCACCGAATATCTTTTAATGGTTAGTGTTTCCCTTAAAAATTCAAACAATGCAAATACCATAGTAATATTTTGTATTTCATCTAAACATTATCACAAGTTACATCATCAATCATGCATCATTAAGATTTTTCTTTTAGTTGTAACATGTCTAGACTTACAAATAATCACATTAAATCTACTAGTAGATGCCCAAACTCCTTTAAACTATTCTTAATTTTGAAATAGCCATATTAGCCAGGATCATATAACCAACTAGCATCAATTGTAACACCAGCATAATTTTAATTTTTAATTTAATTTGAATATTAGATTAATAATTATTATTAGTATGGATTTTATGAAAATAATGGAAAAATGATGGTTGATGGCATTTGAGCCATGTGACAGATTAGTAAGAAGAGGGGGTGTGGTGTAGTAAAGCCTTACTAATTTAATATTATTTTTCATAAATAATTAGAGTTGGGAAAGAAAGAACAGAACGTGAAAAGAGAGAAGTTGGAACACGAAGAACGTAGAAGAGGAACAAAGAGGAAGAGACCAAAGAACAAGAATTTGGCTAAGGTAAGGGGAGACTCTTCCAATTATCATCTCTTATTGTGATTATAGATGAATAGTGTGTGAATAGTTGTATTGTTGAGTCAATTCTGTTTGTATGTCAGAGTTAGGCTTTTGGGTCTTAAGAATTGGTTTAGATTTTGGGGTTTTGATGTATGAATTGATGTAGGATGATAGATTAATCTGTATGAATGAATCCTATGAATAATAAAGTGAAAATTGGACTGTTTTAGACTCAAAATCATGGACTGGTATGAGTAAAGTCGAGTGGGTTTTGGACTGTTACGAAGTTGCAGGTTTTGGACATTTTTCTGGTGTTTCACGTATGAAACAGTGCCATACGCGTATGGGATGAGGTCATACGCGTATGAGGGACGTTCCCCAAGGGATATACGCGTATGATACGCAGGTGCCCTGTCCCAAATACCCTGTACTGGTGATTTGCGTATGAGTAGCGTATGAGGATGCTCATACGCGTATGAGAAATTTTAAAGAGGAAATTGGTCCTGGTGATACGCGTATGGCAAGGCTGATACGCGTATGAGTTGGTTTTAGACCATTTTAGATTCTGATGAAATGCTTTTGATACGCGTATGAGGCATGGCGATACGCGTATGGATGCGTATAGGCTATATGATACGCGTATGGTCAATGTATGTGAAATTTCTGTTTTGTGATTTTTTCTGGAAAGTTCAATGATGTGTAACTTTCGATCGGTAGGCCTGTTTTGTATGCTATTTGAGACTGTGTAAACCTTGTGATGTGATTCTGTGGTTACTGATGATTGATTGTATTGAATGATGTTAATGTATATATGAACATGCTTAGTAATGATGATGATGATGATGATGATGAAATGAGTATAGAGGATGCTACTCATAGAGTCATAGGCGAATTCACCGTACAGCGAGGGTGGGCTTATGCCCGGGCTCCACGTGAACTACAGTGTTAGTAATACATAATGTTTTCAATGCAATGCCTAAACGTGAAATTCTGAACTCTGCAAGTTTTTGTTTTTCAATATTAATGGCCTTTTTCAACTTAGAGTATTAGTAATTTTTTATAATTAAATAATTAAATAACTACATAATTAAAATAATTGAAAGAATGAAATTTAAAATTAATATAATGTTTTTATGTACTATAACTTAAAAATAAATATCAACGGCAACTTTATTTTCTTAAAATTAATTAACAGTTTTAAATATTGTTTTTTTGAATTAATAATATATGTTTTGATTTGATGATAAGATTTTTTAAGTTATTTAAGTAATTCAATTTATTATTAAATTGATATATAACACTGTTTTGTTTTGATTATACCGAGCAGAAGATATTTAAGTTATTTGATGATATTGATATTATTCGAACATTCACCGCAAAGAAATCTCGAAAAGGACACTTGCTTCGTAATTTTATTTAACGCGCTATTATAAGATTATATGTCTGTTTGGTAAGACTAAAAAAAAGTTTTTAGCTTTTAACTTTTTAGCTCACATTAATGAAAAAGTTATGTTTGGTAATGCTATTTTAGCTTTTAGTTTTTTTACTAGCTTTTAGTTTTTTTTCAAAAGCTATTTGAAGTAGCTTTTGAGTTTGTAACTTTTAACTTGTGACTTTTTTCTTTCCATTTATACCCTTATTACTTTAACAAAATATTATTACTCTTATTAATTAAAATGATCTTTTTATGTCATTTTGTATCTATCAGCTAATGAAACAGCTAATTTTACCAAATACTCATGTTAGCTTATTAGCTATCAGTTACCAGCTATAAGCTATCAGTTAGTTTTATCAAACAGAGCTTATGTTTATCTCTCTTATTTTAAACTATATTTTTGTTGACAAAATGACTAGTCTCTTTTATTTTGATTGATGTCTATTTACATACTATATACAATATAAATTTGCAATCTTTAAATTTTTGCCCAGGCTTTATACTTTTTCTGGCTCCGCCACTGCATAGAGTGGAGATGATGAAAGTATGTTATATATATGTTTGCATGCATTCATAAGCATTGAAGAGGGCTGAATCCTAGACGATGAGGGGATTCAGTGAATGGCAGAATTCCCATTGTGTGGAATTTGTGCTGGCAGGGCCGTATCTGGATGATGATAGATCGGTCGGTGGATTATTCCACTGGTGATGTTTGGTACCACATGCATAGAGGCAGTTGCATTCATTTGCACGAATTAATTGAAGGATAGAAAAACACTTAGAAAGGGGGGGTTTGAATAAGTGTAGCTTTAAAAACTTGACAGATAAAAATAAATTGCACAGTTATTTTTATCCTGGTTCGTTGTTAACTAAACTACTCCAGTCCACCCCCGGAGAGATGATTTACCTCAACTGAGGATTTAATCCACTAATCGCACGGATTACAATGGTTTTCCACTTAGTCAGCAACTAAGTCTTCCAGAGTCTTCTGATCACACACTGATCACTCCAGGAACAACTGCTTAGATACCCTCTAAGACTTTCTAGAGTATACTGATCCACACGATCACTCTAGTTACAACCTGCTTAGATAACCTCTAAGACTTCCTAGAGTATTCTGATCCACACGATCACTCTAGTTCCTTACAACTTAATGTAATCAATTCTAAGAGTATTACAATTGCTTCTTAAAAGCTATAATCACAAACTGTGATATTTCTCTTAACGTTTAAGCTTAATCTCACTAATATATTACAACAGCAATGTAGTGAGCTTTGATGAAGATGAAGATTCTGAGCTTTGAATAGAACAGAGTTTCAGCAAGTTAATATGAGTTGTTTTTTTTCAGAATCGTTAACCTTGCTTCTCATCAGAACTTCATATTTATAGGCGTTGGAGAAGATGATCGTTGAGTGCATTTAATGCTTTGCGTGTTCCGTACAGCATCGCATTTAATGTTATACGCTTTTGTCAACTACCTCGAGCCTTGTTCACGCTGTGTCTACTGACGTTGCCTTTAGTAGCTTTTAACGTTCCTTTTGTCAGTCAGCGTAGCTTGCCACGTGTACTTCCTTCTGATCTGATGTTTGTGAATACAACGTTTGAATATCATCAGAGTCAAACAGCTTGGTGCATAGCATCTTCTGACCTTCTGACCTTGAAGTGCTTCTGTGCGTGATACCATCAGGACTTCAGTGCTTCTGATCTCATGTTCTTCTGATGCTTCCATAGACCCATGTTCTGATTCTGCTTCGACCATCTTCTGATGTCTTGCCAGACCATGTTCTGATGTTGCATGCTGAACCCTTTGAGACAAAGCTTCTGAGCGCTGAATTATGCATACTCTTTATATATATTTCCTGAAAAGGAAATTGCATTGGATTAGAGTACCATATTATCTTAAGCAAAATTCATATTATTGTTATCATCAAAACTAAGATAATTGATCAGAACAAATCTTGTTCTAACAATCTCCCCCTTTTTGATGATGACAAAAACATATATAAATGATATGAATTTGCGATCAGAAAGAGCAGACGGCAAAAGACAAATTACACAGCTATAGCATAAGCATATGAATATGTCTCCCCCTGAGATTAACAATCTCCCCCTGAGATAAATAATCTCCCCCTGAAATAAATACTCGAAGAACTTTAATAAAAGACTTCCCTGATTATTTCGGTAGAGACGATCACATAAGCTTCTGTCTTTAGAGAATTCATAGCTTCTGACTTCTGCTTCCATTGGACAGCTTCAGAACTAGAATTTCTTTAGATCCCTAGAACACTCACAGCTTCTGATTCCTGCTTCCATCTAGGACAGCTTCAGAACTTGAATTTCTTTGATCTTCAGAACATTCACAGCTTTCTGATTTCTGCTTCCATTTAGGACAGCTTCAGAACTTGAATTTCTTTGATCTTCAGAACATTCACAGCTTCTGATTTCTGCTTCCACTTAGGACAGCTTCAGAACTTGAGTTTCTACCAACCTCACTTCATGCTAGATTTGTATCAGAACATTGTTGAATGTACCAGAGCATCATCAGAGCATCTCTACATCCTGAAATGTTACAGAACAAAAAACTAAACGACAAAAGTCAGCATGAACGAGTCAGAACATAAAATGTATATTAGAACACATGATATGTATCAGAGCCATATAGGCTAAAATAATGTATCAGAGCAAACAGAATTTTGTCAGAGCAAATAGACAAATATGGATCAAATTCTATTATCAGTGCTTCTGATTCATTCTTCTTTCTTGCTTCTGATTTCTGAAGCTTGACAGCACTCAGCTTGCTTCAGTTTCCATGAGCTTATTCTTTTTACAGAATAACACTTCTTATGGTTTTGCTTCTTGTGTTTGCTTCTTGTTTTCACTTCTTTATACCTGCAAAACACTTAAACCATATAGAACTTGCAGTTCTTGTTAGTAAATGCAACTGATTAAATCAAATCATTTATCATTTATCTTCTCCCCCTTTTTGTCATATCATCAAAAACAGAAAAGATTCAGAGACAAACAGAACGAAGCACACGGAGGAAGAAGATGATTTCATTGAAGTACAGACAGCAGGTACAGAAGTACATGAAGATAAGTAAGATCAGATGCACAAAACAAAACAGATGCAACGAAAAGAAAGAAACAACACGGACTCAATCTAAGATGGCCCTAGCCTTGACAAGATCTTGGCCAGCATCTCTTGAACCTCATTGTTGTGTTCTTCTTGCCTCACCATGAAAGCGCTATACTCAGCATTGAGTGAGCTTTGCTCATCCTGTCTCTTCTGAATTTCTTCCAGAGTCCTTGCAAGACGAGAAGATTCATCAGAAGAAGCTTCACCGCTTTCAACCACAGGAATAGCAACTTGATCTGTAGCTTCCATGGATAGATCATTTGCAGGGATTTCCTCAACAGGATCTGATTCAGCAACATGATCTTCAGCATCTGCTTCTTGCATAGAAGCATCTCCATATTCTGCAGCAGGAATTTCCGAGTCTCCATTCTCAAGTGCCTGAAGAATGGCAGCAAGATTCCTGGGAGCAGAAGGACCTTCAACTTCTGGTGGGTCAACAACTTCTGGAATGACCAAGCTTGGGTCTTTCTCAGAAGGGTTTTCCCTCAGATAGTCAAAGAGAGTCTTGAAGTCTCCGAGCAGAACAGGATAATCAGGAATAAAGATAACGATATCCCTGCATGGATTTGCTTCCATTTCAGCAGCCAGTCTTAATATTTCCAATTCATCCACAAAGGGCTTCTCCTCAGCAGCAACACAATTTCTGAGAGGATGGTAGTATATACCATTATCATCCTCCAGAAGGTAACCAGGGTAACCAGGGGCAGCAGCCACTAGTCTTTTCTGTACTCCCATTGCTTCTACTTGAAAATCCTTGCGAAATCTTCTCCAGAGATTTCTTGTAGAAACATCATCCAGACCATTTAGAAATGCATCCTTCAGAAGGTCTAGACTGCTAATCACCTCATGTCTGAAAAGTTCCAGGTAGGTATAGGGTTCAGGTTCAGGCGGATTGAAGGTGAATTTGTAGTCAGGGTAGAGAAGACAGTAAGGTTTGGATTTTCTGGTAGGTAAGGAATGGGATATAGAAGGTGGAGGTGCGGTGGATGAGGAAGAAGGGATATCTGAGAGAATGATTGATGAGGATGGAATATCAGAAATGATAGATTGAGACGAGGATGGAGTATTTGTAAAGGGAATTGGTGAGAAGGATTTATCAGAAGGAGTTGGGGGAAGAATACTTAAAGGTGTGGGGTTTAGAATGGGAGAGGAGAAGGATGATGGAGAAGGATTTGGTAAGGTGAAGTTTACTTTTGGTTCAGAAGGAGGCGATTGGGGAGAAGGTTTAGGGACAGAAGGAGGTGGAGTAAAATCCTGCCTGGAGGAGTGTTCAGAAGAAGCATGTGAAGATCTGGTTTTGTGAAAGGAGTCTCTGATCCTTTTATTCCTGTGTTCAGAAGAGCCTACCTTGTCAGGATCATAGGTGACCCTCAACTTCTTGGCTCTCTCAGCCTCATCTTCTTGTGCCTTTCTTTTTAGCCTTGCCTGTCGTTCCTTCTTATCCTTTTTCAGAATATCAACTTTGGACGGGAGTACTCTGCCACGGATCCAAGCAGGATCAACGTCTGATTGCTTCCTAACACAATCTTCCAAGTAAAGCTTGACAACTTGATCAAGTTCTTTATGAAACAAGGAGATGAATCCTTCAACAGCAATTCTTCTTGACAGAATGTCAGGAAAGCTTGTGCACACAAAAGGTACATTCTTAATGAGTTCCAGTCTGAACAAGTCAACACCATTGAAGATGGGACCTTGAATTACTCCAAGAAAGTGCGATGCATTGAGTTTTCTGATGGAGTCCACCACTTTGCTTTCGATCAGAATGTCTGAAATCATCCTTCCGAATGGAATGGTTGTTCTTGGAATATGAGGGTACTTCGCCCTTTCATCTTCTCTTGACTCAAAGATAGAAGTTTTCAGATTCTCAAACAGAATATGAGAGATGTTGATCTTTATCTTTTTGCCAATGCAGAAAAGAGTATACTTGTGAGTCGGACTGATGTAGGAGGAGGAGAGCATCCTTTTTCTATGGTGAAGAGAACCCAGAATAATCTCAGCCCATACTTTATAAGAAGGTCTTAAGGTGCCCGTGTTATGAGAATCAATTCCAAAAACCGTAGAGATTTGTTTTTCAACTGGAGTCCAGTCAACTGTATTGGGTTGAAGACCAGACCAACCTTCTTCATCATCAAGATTGTACAGCTTCCTGATGAGCTTTTCAGTGATAACCACTTCATGCCCTAGCACGAATGAAATGATGGCAGTTGGGGTAACCGTTGCATGTACCCATAAATCCTTCACAAGTTCAGGATAAATTGGACCAACCAATCTATCAAGATATTTAGACCATCCTTGCTCAAATATTCTTGCATCACACTGAAAGCCATTTGCTTTAAGGTTGTTGATGTCCACAGCAGATTCACATAGAACTTCCAGTTCTTTCGTGGGTATTAAGCATGTTTTCAATGGAGCATACTCATATTTGCTTAAAAGGATCTGTGTAGAAGTGAGCCTTTCTTTTGAATTTGATGAACAAGAAGATGAGTTCATGATGATAATGCTTTGAGATCAAATCAAGAACTAGGGTTTGAAAAGAAATGCAACGAAGTGAATGCACAAAAGAGAGAGAAAGAAAGAGAAAAAGGGAATGAAGATGAAGCGGGTTATTTAAAAGATTTTAAAAAAAAATCATTATGCATTTAATGAGAAATGACATTAGGAGAGAGAAAGCAGTAAATGAAATGATTTAATACAGTTACCTAGGTCGGAGTCTTTTCAACTGCACGCTTTGTACTAACCGTACAGACACGTGTTCATCATCAGATAATAGATGACAGCTGTGAAATATTCAATAGGCTTTACGCCTTCTGATTCCGATCACTGCTTCTGAATTGATCAAGTTTCTCTTCTAGAGACACTCCTTCTGAAGTGTGCTGATGTAAATCTGAATGGTCTTCTGATCCATTACTTCTGATATACACAGCTTCTGGAGATTCACTTCTTTGTTCTGCAGCTACTGATAAGACAAAATTGTATCTGCAGAAATTCTTAGGCTGCTTTGTTTCATCAGAAACAAGTTTATCATCAAACCAGATATTTATTGATTCGTCCACAATCAATGTTTCAAATATTGTATATTCTGTAGCATTTAGAGCATACAGAATAATCAAGAACGAAACACCATTTCTTTAGAAACAAACAAAACAAATGGTTTCAAGACTAATAAACTTTCTTTTCTGATCTCTTACGAACATAGTTTCTTCAACAGATTTAAGTACCAGAACTTAGAAGACAGTCCTTCTTCCCTTCAAGTGTTGAGACCAACTTGAGTCCAGGTGACTTGACATGTTGACTTTTATCTTCTTTGTTGCCAAGAGAATCTGCAAAAGAAATAGTCTTTTTCTTTGGTACCCACATCTTCTTGGATCCTTTCTTGTTAGATTTTCTCAAGTTCTGATTGAACTTGGGTTTGACATTGTAAGCAATAGGAGGAACAGCATGATAATTTTTAATGTGAGTTTCATGATATTTCCTAGGTTGTGTCACATGCTTTTTGGTGTGTGTTATGTGAAAACTTTGAGCATGTGAAGTGTGCCTAATATCATGGGAGTGGCCATACTTGAACTGATCATACAATGGCTTGTATGTGAATTTCATTTCATCAACAGGTTCAAGTTTGTATGGGGTTTCACCCTCAAAACCAATGCCAACTCTTTTGTTTCCAGACACAGCATATATCATAGAAGCTAGCTGACTTCTGCCAATACTTCTAGATAAGAACTTCCTGAAACTTAAATCATATTCTTTCAGAATATGGTTTAGACTAGGAGTGGATTTTTCTGAATCAGAAGGAGATCCAACATTATTGGATAATTTTAAAAGTTTTTCTTTTAATTCAGAATTTTCCAACTCAAGCTTCTTTGTTTCAAATTCAAATAGCTTTTTCAGCTTTTTGTATTTGAGACTAATCTGAGACTTGACTTCCAGAAGTTCTGTTAGACCGGAAACTAACTCATCTCTAGTAAGTTCAGAAAATACCTCTTCAAAATCTGATTCTGATGTAGATTCTGATCCGTCATCTTCTGTCGCCATCAGCGCACAGTTAGCCTGCTCATCTTCAGAGTCTGAATCATCTTCTGACTCATCCCAGGTTGCCATAAGACCTTTCTTCTTATGAAACTTCTTCTTGGGATTTTCCTTCTGAAGTTTTGGACATTCATTCTTGAAGTGTCCAGGCTCATTGCATTCATAGCACATGACCTTCTTCTTGTCAAATCTTCTGTCATCAGAAGATTCTCCACGTTCAAATTTCTTTGAACTTCTGACGCCTCTGAACTTCCTTTGCTTGGTCTTCCAGAGTTGATTTAGCCTTCTGGAGATCAAGGACAGTTCATCTTCTTCTTCAGATTCTGATTCTTCAGGATCTTCTTCTTTAGCCTGAAAAGCGTTAGTGCATTTCTTGATATTGGATTTTAATGCAATAGACTTACCTTTCTTTTGAGGCTCATTTGCGTCCAGCTCTATTTCATGGCTTCTCAAGGCACTGATAAGCTCTTCCAGAGAAACTTCATTCAGATTCTTTGCAATCTTGAATGCAGTCACCATAGGACTTCATCTTCTGGGTAAGCTTCTGATGATCTTCTTTACGTGATCAGCCTTGGTGTATCCCTTGTCAAGAACTCTCAATCCAGCAGTAAGAGTTTGAAATCTTGAAAACATCTTTTCAATGTCTTCATCATCCTCCATCTTGAAGGCTTCATACTTCTGGATTAAAGCGAGAGCTTTAGTCTCCTTGACTTGAGCATTTCCTTCATGAGTCATTTTCAAGGACTCATATATGTCATAGGCCGTTTCCCTGTTAGATATCTTCTCATACTCAGCATGAGAGATAGCATTCAGCAAAACAGTTCTGCATTTATGATGATTCCTGAAAAGCTTCTTCTGATCATCATTCATTTCTTGCCTTGTCAGCTTTACGCCACTGGCATTTACTGGATGTTTGTAACCATCCATCAGAAGATCCCATAGATCACCATCTAGACCAAGAAAGTAACTTTCCAGTTTATCTTTCCAGTATTCAAAGTTTTCACCATCAAATACCGGCGGTCTAGTATAACCATTGTTACCGTTGTGTTGCTCAGCAGAGCCAGATGTAGATGCAGGTGTAGACTTTGCAGTTTCATCAGCCATCTTTTACTGAAGCGTTTTTCTCTTCCTGAATCTTTTCTAAACACGGTTAAGTGCTTGCACCTTAGAACCGGCGCTCTGATGCCAATTGAAGGATAGAAAAACACTTAGAAAGGGGGGGTTTGAATAAGTGTAGCTTTAAAAACTTGACAGATAAAAATAAATTGCACAGTTATTTTTATCCTGGTTCGTTGTTAACTAAACTACTCCAGTCCACCCCCGCAGAGATGATTTACCTCAACTGAGGATTTAATCCACTAATCGCACGGATTACAATGGTTTTCCACTTAGTCAGCAACTAAGTCTTCCAGAGTCTTCTGATCACACACTGATCACTCCAGGAACAACTGCTTAGATACCCTCTAAGACTTTCTAGAGTATACTGATCCACACGATCACTCTAGTTACAACCTGCTTAGATAACCTCTAAGACTTCCTAGAGTATTCTGATCCACACGATCACTCTAGTTCCTTACAACTTAATGTAATCAATTCTAAGAGTATTACAATTGCTTCTTAAAAGCTATAATCACAAACTGTGATATTTCTCTTAACGTTTAAGCTTAATCTCACTAATATATTACAACAGCAATGTAGTGAGCTTTGATGAAGATGAAGATTCTGAGCTTTGAATAGAACAGAGTTTCAGCAAGTTAATATGAGTTGTTTTTTTTCAGAATCGTTAACCTTGCTTCTCATCAGAACTTCATATTTATAGGCGTTGGAGAAGATGACCGTTGAGTGCATTTAATGCTTTGCGTGTTCCGTACAGCATCGCATTTAATGTTATACGCTTTTGTCAACTACCTCGAGCCTTGTTCACGCTGTGTCTACTGACGTTGCCTTTAGTAGCTTTTAACGTTCCTTTTGTCAGTCAGCGTAGCTTGCCACGTGTACTTCCTTCTGATCTGATGTTTGTGAATACAACGTTTGAATATCATCAGAGTCAAACAGCTTGGTGCATAGCATCTTCTGATCTTCTGACCTTGAAGTGCTTCTGTGCGTGATACCATCAGGACTTCAGTGCTTCTGATCTCATGTTCTTCTGATGCTTCCATAGACCCATGTTCTGATTCTGCTTCGACCATCTTCTGATGTCTTGCCAGACCATGTTCTGATGTTGCATGCTGAACCCTTTGAGACAAAGCTTCTGAGCGCTGAATTATGCATACTCTTTATATATATTTCCTGAAAAGGAAATTGCATTGGATTAGAGTACCATATTATCTTAAGCAAAATTCATATTATTGTTATCATCAAAACTAAGATAATTGATCAGAACAAATCTTGTTCTAACATTAATAACATGACTATATGTATGCTCTTGTATTGTTTTGATGGTATGTGTTTGTATGATTGATGGATGATCTGAGTATAGATGAGTTGGGTGAATAATATAACTGTGGTGTACTGTTATTTATAATGCAATAATATTTGTTAATTGCAAATGAGACTCACCCTTACACTATATTTTTCAGATTGAGGATAGCGGCTTCGACTCGGTGAGGATTAGCTCATGAGTCAGTGTGTCTGTTAGCGTCGGGTCATGCTCTGATGGGTGTAACACTGGGGAACGCTGTTTTTTTTAAGTTTATGACATTAACTTTGTTTTGTTTAATTTATTTCGAGGATTGAAAGCATTAATGATGTGATGCTAGTTGATAACATATTCCGCTGTGTAAACATGAGTTATTTGATTTATGAGTTATGTAAGATGTTTTCCTTCAGTGAATGCATGACTATGACAGATGTTGTTTTATTTTATTTATTAATTGTGACGCCCTTGTGCATGTAACTCTGATTTATTTGTTGAATTGCCGAGGGGTTTAGAAGGGTGTTACAATAGTGGTATCAGAGCATAGTCGGTCGTTGTGACCAGAGTCTTAGTGTCAGTGTCAGTCTTTCTGTGTATGCGACTAATACGAGTTATTTGTAGATACTTTTGTTCTGACTAGATTGTTTGTGATTAAGCAGAACAATGGCTGGAAGAGGAGGAAGAAACGATGATGCTCTCGCTGAGGCTCTGGGCATGATTGCTGGTGTACTTGGAGGAGGAACTGTAGGAGCAGGGATTGGTGCTGATAGGCAACTGGGGAATTTTCAGAGGAACAATCCTCCATTGTTCAAAGGCACGCATGATCCTGAGGGTGCTCAGAAATGGCTCAAGGAGATCGAGAGGATTTTCCGAGTCATTGACTGTGCTGAGAATCTCAAGGTGAGGTTTGGAACTCACATGTTATCTGAGGAGGCTGATGATTGGTGGTTGACAACCAGAGCTGAGCTGGATGCTGGTGGTATAGCAATTACTTGGGCTATATTTAAAAGGGAATTTCTGAGGAGGTATTTTCCTGAAGATGTCAGGGGCAGAAAGGAAGTTGAGTTTCTAGAGCTGGTGCAAGGTAACATGACAGTACCAGAGTATGCTGCCAAGTTTGTGGAATTGGCAAAGTACTATGTGCACTACAACAACGACGAAGCCAGTGAGTTCTTGAAATGTGTCAAATTTGAGAATGGTCTTCGTGATGAGATCAAGCAGGGTATCAGGTACCAGAGAATCCAGAGATTTGTTGACCTGGTAGATTGTAGTAAAATTTTTGAGGAAGATAGCATCAAGCTGAGGTCATCTCACTCTCGCGAGTTGGTTGACAGAAAGGGTAAGAAGCCTATGGATAGAGGTAAACCATATGGTAGAGGTAAACCTGTCGATTGGAATAAACCCAGTGGGGGAGATTCCAGTGCTCGTATCAGATGCTATAATTATGGTGATATGGGACATCGTAGGAACGAGTGTAAGCTTGATCAGAAGAAGTGTTACAAGTGTGACCAGGTGGGCCACATTGCTGCTGACTGCAAGAAGAGGGTTGTGACTTGTTACAACTGTGGTGAAGAGGGTCACATCAGTCCTAATTGTCCTAAGCCAAAGAAGAACCAATCGGGAGGAAAGGTTTTTGCTTTGACCGGGTCAGAGACTACTCCAGAGGACAGGTTGATTAAAGGTACGTGTTTCATTCATGGCACACCTTTAGTTGCAATTATTGATACTGGAGCAACGCATTCTTTTATTTCTTTGGATTGTGCTGAGAGGTTAAATCTTGAGATAACTGATATAAATGGAAGTATGGTCATTGACACTCCTGCGTCGGGTTCAGCAACTACTTTGTCTGCATGCTCGAATTGTCCGGTTGACATTTTTGGCAGAGAATTCGGGATGGACTTAGTGTGCCTTCCGTTGAAACAACTCGACGTAATCCTGGGAATGAACTGGTTGGAGTTCAACCGTGTTCATATCAACTATTTTGCAAAGACGGTAATTTTTCCTGAAGAAGTTAGTACTGATGATCTGGAAATGACAGCCAGACAGGTAAATGAAGCTATAGGAGATGGTGCAACATTGTTTATGTTGTTCGCATTGATGAATGTGAAGGAGAAAGTGGCGAGTAGCGAATTACCTGTGGTGTGTGAATTTCCAGAAGTTTTTCCAGAAGATGTGAATGAATTACCACCGGAAAGAGAAGTGGAGTTTTCTATTGAATTGGTTCCGGGAACTAGTCCAGTGTCGATGGCACCGTATCGTATATCGCCGTCGGAATTGGCTGAACTGAAGAAGCAGTTAGAGGAATTTCTTGAGAAGAAATTCATTCGTCCTAGTGTTTCTCCGTGGGGTGCGCCTGTGTTACTAGTGAAGAAGAAAGAGGGTTCAATGAGGCTGTGTGTAGATTACAGACAATTGAACAAGGTTACTATCAAGAATCGGTATCCATTGCCGAGTATTGATGATTTGATGGCTCAGTTGATTGGGGCATGTGTATTTAGTAAAATTGATCTGAGGTCAGGATATCATCAGATTCGCGTGAAAGATGACGATATTCAGAAGACCGCTTTTAGAACGAGGTATGGACATTATGAGTATTCTATAATGCCGTTTGGAGTTACTAATGCACCTGGTGTCTTTATGGAGTATATGAACAGGATCTTTCATCCTTATCTCGACAAGTTTGTGGTAGTATTTATAGATGATATCCTGATATATTCTAAGAATGAGGAAGAACATGCGGAACACCTAAGAACGGTATTGGAACTGTTAAAAGAGAAGCAACTCTTTGCCAAACTGTCGAAGTGTGAATTCTGGTTAGAGGAAGTCAGTTTTCTTGGGCATGTGATTTCTAAGAATGGTATTGCTGTTGATCCTACAAAGATAGAAGCTGTGTCTCAATGGGAAGCTCCGAAGTCAGTGTCAGAGATTCGTAGTTTTCTTGGTCTTGCAGGTTACTACAGAAAGTTCATTGAAGGATTTTCAAAGTTAACATTGTCGTTAACTAAACTAACCAGAAAGGGACAAGCCTTTATTTGGGATGCAAAGTGTGAAGAAAGATTCCAAGAGCTGAAGAGGAGGTTGACTAGTGCTCCTATCTTGATTTTTCCGAATCCGACAGAATCATTTGTGGTTTATTGTGATACATCATTGATGGGTTTAGGTGGTGTATTAATGCAGAATCAACAAGTAGTCGCTTATGCGTCGAGACAACTCAAAGTACATGAAAAGAATTATCCGACTCATGATTTAGAGTTGGCAGCTGTAGTTTTTGTTTTGAAGTTGTGGCGACACTATTTATATGGTTCGAGATTCGAAGTATTCAGTGATCATAAGAGTCTGAAGTATCTCTTTGATCAGAAAGAGTTGAATATGAGACAGAGAAGGTGGTTAGAATTTCTGAAAGATTATGATTTTGGTTTGAATTACCATCCGGGTAAGGCAAACGTTGTTGCTGATGCATTGAGTAGAAAGACTTTACATATGTCTATGCTAATGGTGAAGGAATTGGATTTGATTGAATAATTCAGAGATTTGAGTTTGGTGTGTGAAGGTACTCCTACTAGTGTTAAATTGGGTATGCTGAAGCTGACGAGTGGTATTCTTGAAGAGATCAGAGAAGGTCAGAAAGCTGATGTTGAATTGATTGATAAGTTGACTTTGATCAACCAAGGCAAGAACGGTGAATTCCGAGTTGACGAGAATGGTATACTGAGGTTTGGTGACCGAGTTTGTGTTCCTGATATTGATGAACTCCGAAAGCGTATTTTAGAAGAAGGACACCGTAGTGGGTTGAGTATTCATCCTGGTGCTACTAAGATGTATCATGATTTGAAAAAGTTATTTTGGTGGCCTGGAATGAAGAAAGAAATTGCTGAGTTTGTGTATTCTTGTTTAACGTGCCAGAAGTAAAAAATTGAGCATCAGAAACCATCTGGGTTTATGCAACCGATGTTTATCCCCTTAGTGGAAGTGGGATAGCATATCAATGGATTTTGTTTCGGGTTTGCCGAGAACTGTCAGAAATTGTGAAGCTATCTGGGTTGTGGTGGACAGGTTGACGAAGTCTACACATTTTATATCAGTGAGAATGGATTATCCGATGGAGAAGCTAGCTCAGTTGTATATTAAGAAGATAGTTAGTCTACATGGTATTCCTTCGAGTATCGTGTCAGACAGAGATCCGAGGTTTACGTCTAAGTTCTGGGAAAGTTTGCAGAAAGCTTTGGGTACTAAGCTGAGACTAAGTTCTGCTTACCATCTGCAGACTGATGGACAGACTGAGAGGATGATTCAGTCGTTAGAGGATTTGTTGAGAGCTTGTGTGCTAGAAAAAGGAGGTGCTTGGGATAGTTATCTGCCTTTGATTGAGTTTACCTATAACAACAGTTATCATTCGAGTATCGGTATGGCTCCGTTTGAGGCTTTGTATGGTAGGAGGTGTAGGACGCCGTTGTGTTGGTACGAATCTGGTGAGAGTGATGTGATTGGTCCGGAAATTTTACAAGATACCACAGTGAAGATTAAGATGATTCAAGAGAAGATGAAAGCTTCTCAGAGTCGTCAGAAGAGTTATCATGACAGGAGGAGGAAAACACTTGAGTTTCAAGAGGGAGACCATGTGTTTATGAGAGTTACTCCTATGACAGGTATTGGTCGGGCATTGAAGTCAAAGAAGTTGACTCCACGTTTTATTGGACCGTTCCAAATCTCTGAAAGAGTGGGAAAAGTGGCATATCGTGTCGCGTTACCACCGATGCTTGCAAACTTGCATGATGTGTTTCATGTGTCTCAATTGAGGAAATACATTTCAGATCCGTCCCATGTGATCCAAGTAGATGATTTACAGGTAAAAGACAACTTAACGGTTGAGGCATTGCCTGTGAGGATTGAGGATCGAAGGGTGAAGCAATTGCGTGGTAAGGAAATAGCTTTAGTCATAGTAGCTTGGGGAGGACCGGCTGAAGGAAATGTTACCTGGGAGCTAGAGAGCCAGATGAAGGATTCGTATCCGGAGCTCTTTACCTAAGGTATGTTTTCGAGGACGAAAACTCTTTTAGTGGGGGAGAGTTGTAACACCCGTATAATTTTAATTTTTAATTTAATTTGAATATTAGATTAATAATTATTATTAGTATGGATTTTATGAAAATAAAGGAAAAATGATGGTTGATGGCATTTGGGCCATGTGACAGATTAGTAAGAAGAAGGGGTGTGGTGTAGTAAAGCCTTACTAATTTAATATTATTTTTCATAAAATAATTAGAGTTGGGAAAGAAAGAACAGAACGTGAAAAGAGAGAAGTTGGAACACGAAGAACGTAGAAGAGGAACAAAGAGGAAGAGACCAAAGAGCAAGAATTTGGCTAAGGTAAGGGGAGACTCTTCCAATTATCATCTCTTATTGTGATTATAGATGAATAGTGTGTGAATAGTTGTATTGTTGAGTCAATTCTGTTTGTATGTCAGAGTTAGGCTTTTGGGTCTTAAGAATTGGTTTAGATTTTGGGGTTTTGATGTATGAATTGATGTAGGATGATAGATTAATCCGTATGAATGAATCCTATGAATAATAGAGTGAAAATTGGACTATTTTAGACTCAAAATCGTGGACTGGTATGAGTAAAATCGAGTGGGTTTTGGACTGTTACGAAGTTGCAGGTTCTGGACATTTTTCTGGTGTTTCACGTATGAAACAGTGCCATACGCGTATGGGATGAGGTCATACGCGTATGAGGGACGTTCCCCAAGGGCTATACGCGTATGATACGCAGGTGCCCTGTCCCAAATACCCTGTACTGGTGATTTGCGTATGAGTAGCGTATGAGGATGCTCATACGCGTATGAGAAATTTTAAAGAGGGAATTGGTCCTGGTGATACGCGTATGGCAAGGCTGATACGCGTATGAGTTGGTTTTAGACCATTTTAAATTCTGATGAAATGCGTATGATACGCGTATGAGGCATGGTGATACGCGTATGGATGCATATAGGCTATATGATGCGCGTATGGTCGCTGTATGTGAAATTTTTGTTTTGTGATTTTTTCTGGAAAGTTCAATGATGTGTAACTTTCGACCGGTAGGCCTGTTTTGTATGCTATTTGAGACTGTGTAAACCTTGTGATGTGATTCTGTGGTTACTGATGATTGATTGTATTGAATGATGTTAATGTATATATGAACATGCTTAGTAATGATGATGATGATGATGATGATGAAATGAGTATAGAGGATGCTACTCATAGAGTGGAGATGATGAAAGTATGTTATATATATGTTTGCATGCATTCACAAGCATTGAAGAGGGCTGAATCCTAGACGATGAGGGGATTCAGTGAATGGCAGAATTCCCATTGTGTGGAATTTGTGCTGGCAGGGCCGTATCTGGATGATGATAGATCGGTCGGTGGATTATTCCACTGGTGATGTTTGGTACCACATGCATAGAGGCAGTTGCATTCATTTGCACGAATTAATAACATGACTATATGTATGCTCTTGTATTGTTTTGATGGTATGTGTTTCTATGATTGATGGATGATCTGAGTATAGATGAGTTGGGTGAATAATATAACTGTGATGTACTGTTATTTATAATGCAATAATATTTGTTAATTGCAAATGAGACTCGCCCTTACACTATATTTTTCAGATTGAGGATAGTGGCTTCGACTCGGTGAGGATTAGCTCATGAGTCAGTGTGTCTGTTAGCGTCGGGTCATGCTCTGATGGGTGTAACATTGAGGAACACTGTTTTTTTTAAGTTTATGACATTAACTTTGTTTTGTTTAATTTATTTCGAGGATTGAAAGCATTAATGATGTGATGCTAGTTGATAACATATTCCGCTGTGTAAACATGAGTTATTTGATTTATGAGTTATGTAAGATGTTTTCCTTCAGTGAATGCATGACTATGACAAATGTTGTTTTATTTTATTTATTAATTGTGACGCCCTTGTGCATGTAACTCTGATTTATTTGTTGAATTGCCGCGGGGTTTAGAAGGGTGTTACATCAATCCCTATGTAATCTAAAATATGAAAATGATTGAAAATCCCCCATGATGTAATACAAATTCAAATCTACTCTCCGTCCCTTACAAATTACCAATAGTAACTTCTGAAAAATCTCGATGACCAAAGAGAACATAATAATAGAAAACCTAAAAGCTAAATCAAAAGACCTAATAATGACCAAAGAAGAAGAAATAGGATTATGAAACCCGCAAATTAGATGATTGATACTTGCAACGTCTTTCGTGTTCACCGAGTCTTCATCAATATTTCTTCTATGAATTCTCCATGTTCGATTTATGTATGAAAAAACCAAAAAAGAAATTGATCCTTTGCGATGCTTGGGGAATCATCATGTATTTATGTATAGTTGATTCACTATATGTTATATAAAAAACTATTTGCCACATCATATATCAAATGCACAAAATTAACTTCTTTTTTTTAAATATCCAAAAATTAACTTTACCAGCAGTAGTTATGTTGGTCCTGGCATACCATTGACAATAGAGATTTTTGTTGTACCAGCTTGTATAATTGATTACACTTACTTTTAGATTTTTTAAAAGGTTTTTTCTTCACCCACCTCCTAACCTTCTTGCCCACCCCTGGTGAATTTACCACAATACCCCTTGTTTCGGAAGTTCATTTCCGAAACGGTACTTTTTTTTTGGAAAAAAGGTGTTTTCGGAAATGAACTTCCGAAAACGTGTTTTTTTTAATATAAAATATTGATTTCGGAGATGCATCTCCGAAATAAAGTCACTTTTCAAAAAATGTGGTGTTTCGGAAGTTCATCTCCGAGCGCACCCCCCTTGGAGGAATTCGGAAATGCACTTCCGAAAATAGGTCTGGACAGAAGAAAATGAACAATTCGCTTTATTTAATCGGGTGAAAATTACAACCATAATATTACATAAAATTAAAGTTACATATTGTTAAACACGGGTAGGTGGGGATGAGAGAGTGGTGGGGAGAAAAAAAGGCTTCCAAATTTCAAAAGGTTTATTTATTATTTTAATAAAAATACGTACAACTGAAAGTAACAAATGACGGAGGAGGTGTAACCGGAGCCGAAACATATGACGGAGGAGGTGGATGTCCGGAGGAAGAAGACCCGGAGGTACGTCCAACGCGAGACAAAGGAGCCAATCAATGTAAGCTATAATTTATCATTATCATCAGGGGACGTCATTACAAAAAATCAAGAAAAAAATCTTATTATTTTTAATCTTGATTTTTTAGAAATGACGTCCCCAGATGATAATGATAAACTATAGCTTACAATGATTGGCTCCTTTGTCTCGCGGTGGACGTACCTCCGGTTCTTCTTCCTCCGAACATCCACCTCCTCCGTCATATGTTTCGGCTCCGGTTACCACTTCCAAAAACTAATATGATAAATCCAATACAAATACACTGTGCGATACAATCCGAAATCAGAACAAAACAAAACAAAAACATGTTATTCTGCCCGACGAGCGTTACAAAATACACATCAAACAAAAAAACACGTTATTCTTCCCGACGAGCGAACTCCTCCGAATGAAGATAATTATACCAATCCTCATCCCACTCAGTCTCAGAACCATCAGCGTTGATCACGACTCTCACGCCTGAAGACTGAGCTTGAGCATCTGGGCCCCGGGCCCCCTGGGAACAAGAAGTAGAGTCGGTCGAAACCTTCTTCTTCTCCTTCACCTCCTTCACCTCCTTCACCTCTTTCTTTGAAGAATCCTTTCTTCCCTTAGCGCCCTCTCTAGAAGACATGTTCCTGTAAACAATTGAAATCGATTAATATGCGAGACAAAATAAAAAACAAAAAAAATTGAACTTCTGATATATTTCGGAAGTTCATTTCCGAAAACTGGGATGGAGGTGTTTTCGGAAATGAACTTCCGAAACACCCCTGCGATGCAATTTTCTGCAACTTCCATGGCAGACCCCTAAATCAACCTTCAAACCAAATCAAAATGCTTCTAAACAACCTAAATACTACTAACAACCTAGCCATATATCATTTATGCAATTAAAACCCTAAATAACATGCATTTGAATAATATATCTAAAAATTTCAAAACTTACAAAGTGTTAGGATTGAGGGCTTTTGAATGCTGTTTAGCAGTGTGATTGGAGCCTTGATGCAGCTTTGGAATTCTGTTTGCACAAATTTTCGCCTCTGCCACTTTTTGTTTTGATTTAGGGTAAATGATTGGGGGAGGGGGAGTGTTTTGATAAATCTGCAGAAATCGCAGTATTTCGGAAGTGAACTTCCGAAATAATTGTTTCGGAAATGAACTTCCGAAGTAAGTCAATTTTTTTAAAAAAACACGCTTTCGGAAATGAACTTCCGAAGCAGGGGTAGTTTTGGTTTTTCGCACGAGGTGACCACCCATAGGGAGGTGGGTAAAGAAATTTTCTTTTTAAAATTTCATTCAACATTTTTGTATGGGATTCGACTATTCGTTGTACTTTATTAATAATAATTTTTGCTTATGAAAAAATTAAGGATTTAATAGAAATACACCGACATTGTAAAACAGTTTTACATTGTCAGTGAAATCATAATCGTTAATTTAAGGATTGTGATGCACTGACCGTGTAAAATATTTTACATTGACGGTACACTAACTTTAAGCTCAAAAACTAATAATTAAGTTAAAGAAAAAAAACTTATGAAGTCCCATTATTATTATTATTATTAATATAATTATTTTTGACAAAATAACTATTTTGTTATATCTTCTTTTGGGCAAAGATCCAAATTACTAGTTGTGAAAAGACGATTTTGGGTTGCAGAGACAACCTCAGTTAATCTATAGAGGAGGCACTGCAAGAAATCTATCGCTGCTGATCAACGTAAGGATTGAAACGAGAGGTAACCTTGCCATCACATAGATCTTATTGAAATGCATACATTTTACCTTTCATTTACATGCAGAACTTTTGATTCGTTATTATTGTTTTCATTTGAATTCTTATATCTCATGCATGATAATTTTTCAATTTTATTTCCAATATTCATTCTTTCTGTGTTCTATTCTGTGGATTGATTCATATTTCAATGTTTTGCATTCCTGGCTTAATGTGTGTTCATTTGTGTTCAATGCTTCTTCAATTTACAAGAAATGTTTTATCTAAATAGCACCCATATCTCTGAAAAATGTGTGTCTATGAAAATATTGGTGTCTGAAACTCACACACTTATGATTAGGTTTAATTTAGTTATTTTCTTAAATTATTAATAGTGTCCACATGTCATAATCGGTGTCGTATTTTTGGAGTTCCTGCATCATATTCATAGTGCTATGAATCTTTTGTTGAAGTCCAATGCCAATCATTTTTGCATATCATTCTTTAAAATAGAAAATTATTTCAAATTTCCAATCAACGTTTTTTTAACCACTTTCTAGCTGTATTTTGTTTTTGTGGAATGATCACCATTTCAACAAAGATATTTAGTCAAGGTAATGGTAACTCCGACATCGATATTATTAGTTTTTTATCTCTTTAACGCTAACGCTTCTGAAAAATAGTGTGTCCAAAATCGACACCGACATTTATAATTATGTTTCATTAATTATTTTTTCAAATTATAATTAATATTGACGTGTGAGGGTGTCTTGTTTCTGTGCTTCATAATTTTTCACTGAATCTTTATGATTTGAAGTGGACTTGTATATATTATATTTCAGCATCCAGAGCCATATTTGTGTGAACTTCTGTCTCTTTTTTTCAGCTTGTAGGTAGAAGGAAGAGGATTTAGTTCCGGCTTCTGTCAAATTGACAAGAGTTGAAGACAATGGTGAGGTCTACTACCAAGGATGCACAAGATCTTATCCGCGCTCTTTGGTCTGCTTATTCCGCAACCCCGACGAATCTCAAGGTTGTTTGTTCTCTCTTTCCCTCTGCATTTCTACAAAAGTATTTACTTTTTTCTAACCATACTTTGGCTCTTCCTGTAGATCATTGATCATTATGTTGTGTTCGCCGTCTTCACTGCTCTCATTCAGGTACTTCCCAGCCCCGTTTCAATTTCGAAGTGAAAAGGGTTCAAGGTTTATGTTGAAGTTACGTGCTCTTGTTAAAACTTCGATTTTTCCATTTTCTTAATGAACGTTGAACAGGTAGTTTACATGGCTTTGGTGGGAACATTTCCATTTAACTCCTTCCTCTCAGGAGTACTTTCTTGCGTAGGGACTGCAGTTCTGGCTGGTAAGAGACGAATCGATATAATACAGTATTTCTAACCCAACTAGATTAATATGCATGTATTTTGTTCTTGTATTTCTTACCAATGTTGCAACATTTATTTTGGACCAGTTTGTATGCGGATCCAAGTGAATAAAGAGAACAAGGAATTCAAGGTAATGTAATAAGGAATTCAAGGTAATGTAATTCGTTTCTGTGGTGTATTATGACGTTTGAGTAACAAAACCAATTAATATTTCTAGGTTTTCTTCACTTGATATATTCTTACAGATAATTGGTGTTCCATCCTAATGCAGGACTTTGCACCCGAGCGCGCTTTTGCGGATTTTGTTTTCTGCAATGTGGTGCTCCATTTGGTGATCATGAACTTCCTTGGTTAAACTGTGTTTGTGTGGTTTTGTTTAGAGAGCTCGTCGACATGGCGAAAAACTAATAGTGCTATACCTTGATTTTAGTCACTAGAGTATTTAGTTTAATTCTAATTGCCACATTGTAGAAATAACATTGTGAATGCTACTTGCTCATTTTCTTTCCAAATGTAAAAGTACAGGACATGAAAAGCTCAAACCAATAGAACATGAGATACCTAAAACTTTCTTTTGCAAATGAAAACACTAACCATTTATTTCATAATGAGATGAAATAAAGATGATCAATCTTATAGAAATTACAAGATTTAGGCCCTTCATAATTTAAAGTCTCACCTACCATTAAATATACAAGACAAATAGACAATCAACAAGAAAAATACATAGACACTACTACTACTACTACACCTATGTACACAAGTTATTTCAACAGAGATTGCATACTGAAGTGAGAAGAAACTTGCAGTTCAAGCAAGTTATCATCGCTATGAGCTTTGAAGTTTGAATTTCTTCTAACGAGGTTGGTGGATTCGTTGAGGTGCACACTTGAGGTTAACATATTGTGCTGGCTTCTCAAAGTGCTTTGCGGATCCAACAGGTGACTTGGGACCCCTTTCATTTGGGGACAAGATCTTCAGAAGAGCCGACGCATCCTTGTTAACACCTAGTTAAGAAAGAAACCAAACATGAGACATTACATTTTCATGTATCGTATCGAATTTTCAATCAATTAGCTTCAACACTTACCATGAAGAGGCTTCTTTTCCTCAACAGGTTCATCGATAACCGGACACTCTTGAGCTTTGTCAGACATAACCAATTTCTCAAACTCATTCTCTAGAAAATTGAACTCTTCTTCGATGCCAAGATCAAAAGTTTCAGCCAGAAGATTTTCTATATCATCATTTGTAGTATCATTAGCATCACTTACTTCAAAATCTTCCTCTTCGTTCTGGCTCACCCAATAGTCATGAAACCATGTTGAAGATTTCACAAGCTCCCACCATTGAGGTGAAAAATCCTCCACTTGACGAAATGCAGCGGGTATGAAGAGAGGAGCATTTGGATTCAGAGCCGAACTTCTTTTAGATACCAATGCCATTAGAAACTGTCACACAAATGCAATAACTTCAGCACAATCCTACATAGTATGCATAAAGTATATCAGTTTGCATTTACATGAGAAAACAATAGTATTGTCCATCGCGAATCACGGAATCATGTCAAATACTGAAGTAAATCACATGTAGGTTATGTAGGAAGAAGAACCAGTTGCTGCAAGCCTATAACAGATGGACAAAGAAAAATGATACACACTAACCAATATATAGTACATCACTAAAAGATTGATTTCAAATATAAGCATGTTAATTGCATAGAATCTTTGAAGCACATCAGCCTCCTCTACAAGTAGGCGTGTCGCAGTCGGTCACAAAAATAGTGATTTCAAATATAAGCATTTTAATTATTAAGAACCTATGAAACACGTCCTTTACAAATAGGTGGGTCGCAGTGTCCGACACACATTGGTGTTGCATACTTGTATAACGCTCACAACATGAGTAGGTTGCGACACGCACCGGGTGTCCCAATATAACACTCACAACATGAATTGGAAAAGTCAAACAAGTGTCTAAAAAATATAAAGTTTTCATTTACTTTGCTACAACATTTGCACATTTTGAATGGATTCCGACACGGCGACACCCCTAACACCAGTATGACACTCATAAAACACTTCTTTCAGATCTAAAAAAAACACTTGCTTCAGATCAATATCCCCACAATCAAGATCAAAGCTTTGATCTAAACCCAACCCCTCCCAGAACCACTTCATCTTTTGTTAGATTCTTATTTCAAAGCAAAAACAAAACAAAAACCTTGCAAATCCATCATGAAACTAACAAAACCATGATCCATCCAAGGTTTACTATATAGTAACAACAGTACAACCCTTATGATCTAAAACACACACATCACAAAGAAAACCAATGAAAAATCACAGCATAACAATCAACAAATCATTTTTTTGGGTGATCACTTAAAAAACATCACCCAAAAAAATCACATACAAGAAAAAAAAAAACTTAACCCAACTCTACATAATAAGTTCACTACACAAGCTTTGTAAAAAAAATCATTTTTTTTCAATAGATCAACAAAGGGTCACAGAATCTAACCAAAAAAATTAAATAAAACCCATCTAATTGACTATAAAAAAAATCATATTTTTTCAAAAGATCAACAATGGATCAAGAAATAGCATGAAAAAAATAGATAAAATTCCATTGTTACCTATTATCAGTGTTTTGCAGAGTGATGTTATGATTGTTCACAAAGATCACAATCACAGAGTGAGTTGAAAAAAAATGGAAAATGGTGTATATAAATTTTCTCAGTGGAAATGGATAAAGAAGGAAAAAAGACAGGGCTAGGTTCGGGTTAACCGAAGCTGAGGTTCGGAAATAGGTTAGTTATGTTTTTTTTAAGGTGTGGACCCCAGCACGTGGGTGGAAAGTGATGAGAATGGTCGATGGTGGAGAGAGAGTGGTTGATCGGACGGTTGAGAAAGGTACAGGTGGGGTAGATATTTTGGGTAAAGAAGAGTCAATGATGACTTGGATTGTTGATAAGGGCGGCTTGAGGAAAAATAAGGTGTGGGCGGTTGCATGGTTGCATAATGTGGACTCGCGCGGATTTAGGTTTTTAAATTCTGTATTTGCGCAACTGTTTAGATCCAAAGGAGTATAATCATAAGGGTCTGTTTTTTTAGATCTAACGGCTTCGAGTTGCACGGTGCAGAGGCTATATTGTACAACGATAGTTGAGGGTTTGGACCTCTCGACTTTTTAAATGGTAACGTAGTAGAAGACCGTTGGGTCCGCACGTGTAAGTTCATTCGTATCTTAAATCATTCGATAAAACTGGATTGTTATTGATATATAATTGTTATTATAAAATTAGTAATAATTGTAAATATTTAGCAAATCACCAATATATGATCAATTCAATATGTTTAATAATTATAAATATTTATAAATATTTTCTTGATTAAAATAAAATGAAATTATTGTCGTGACAGTGACTCGTAAAAATATTGAGTTTTAGTGAAAAAATTCATAGGAGTTAGTAAAATTTACAAATAGCACTCTCATTGTTTTCCTAAAAACAAAAATTTTGTCTCTCAAATAAAAATAATTGTTAATTAAAATAAAATAGGTATTACGTTGGTAGTAACCCGTAAAATAAAAAAATAATAATTGTTTGCACATCTATTGAATATTTTGCAATTGTATTTTGTTGGTGTATAAGGTGATGAAAACAAGGAGGAATAAAAAACAATTGCCACATAGGCCCTAGTAGAATAAACTTAACAACCAAGTTATCACTAGAATAGTAAATACTAAATTATCCTTCTAATACCATCCCTTAATTTAGAATCTATCAGAAGTCAACAACACCAATTTCACTCCTCAAGGGAAGAAATTGGTTTGTCTTGATTGCCTTCGTCAGAACATCTGTCAACTGCTTCTGGGTGCTGCAGTGCAGAACTTCTAACACTCCTTGTTGTACTTGACTTTTGAGAAAATGATACTTCGTCTCAATATGCTCGCTTCTTCCATGCATGGCAAGATTGATTGCAGACTTGTTATCAATCATCAACTTCAGAGGTTTATTTATCTTAACCTTCAGATCTTCTAATAGGTTGAGAAGCCAAACAGCTTGACATGCAACTACAGCGCTTGCAATGTACTCAGCTTCACATTTTGACAGAGCAACAACAGGCTGCTTCTTGGAACTCCAAGAAATAGGACCTCCCTGAAACTTAAACAAGTATCCAGAAGTACTTCTTCTGTCAACTATATCTCCACACCAGTCTGAATTAGAGTAGCTCATCAACTCTGATTCTGCTTTTCTTCCCGAAGGAAATAACAGTCCATAATTCAGCGTTCCCTTAATATACCTCATAATCCTGATAGCAGCTTGGTAATGGGACCACTTTGGTTTACTCATGAATCTGCTGACCATCCCAACTACATAACAAATATCAGGTCTGGTATTACACAAATACCTTAGAGAACCAACCAACTGTTTGAAGGTTGTAACATCCACAAAATCACCATCAGAGTCAGAATCCAATTTATGATTGGTTTCTAATGGTGTTACAACAGTTTTACAATTCTGCAGCTTAAATCTCTTCAGAAGTTCAAGTTCATACTTCAGCTGATGTAGAATGATACCCTTGTTTGAGTACAAAATCTCCATCCCTAGAAAATATACCATATTTCCTAGATCTGTCATCTCAAACTCATTCATCAGAACTTCTTTGAACTTCATCAGAACTTCTGTACAGCTTCCTGTTACCAATATGTCATCAACAAATAGACACACCAAATTCATATTGCTATCATAGTGTTGCATGTAAACACCATATTCCATCTCACACTTCTGAAACCCTTGCATCTTGAAAAATAAATCAATCTTCAAATTCCAAGCTCTGGGTGCTTGTTTCAATCCATACAGAGCTTTATGTAATTTGTACACCATCCATTCCTGATTCTTTTTCACAAATCCAGGAGGTTGTGACACGTATACCTCTTCCTGTAATGGACCGTTTAGAAATGTTGACTTTACATCTAGATGCATCAGAGGCCAATTTCTATTTGCAACTAAAACAATCACCAGTCTGATTGTTTCATGTCTAGCTACAGGTGCAAACACTTCAAAGTAATCTAGCTCAGGTTTATGAAGAAAACCTCTAGCCACTAGTCTCGCTTTGTGTTTGTCAATTGATCTATCTGGCTTAAACTTTACCTTGAATACCCATCTGACGCTGATGGCTTTCTTCTTATCTAGAAGTTTAGTCAACTTCCAAGTTTTGTTTCTTTCTATAGCCTCAAGTTCTTCTTTCATGGCATTCAACCATGCTTTCTTCTTGAGAGCTTCTTCAATACTCACAGGTTCAGAATCTACCAACATGGCACACTAAACGACTTCTCCTTCAGAATCTCCTTCAGTATCTTGAAACATGTTGAAATCTGCAAACCTTCTTGGTATTTGTCTGATCCTCTGTAGTCTCTGAACTTGTTCTGAAACTTCTCCAGAACTTCTGAACTGCTTCCTTCAGAATTACCACCTTCAGAATTACTTCTGGAAGCTTGTCCTCCAGACCCTACGTCTTTAGAGTTTTCCCTTCCATAAATATGATAACCACCAGATTCGGGATCATCATCAGAATCTGGATCAGAATCAGATTCATCATTTTCATCTTTAGAATCTTCAAAATCATCTTCTGACTTTGACTCTTCTTCAGAATTTTCAACTTCTGGCTCGTCTTCAGAAGTTACTTCTAGTATTGGCACTACACTAAAGTTTGATTGAGATTCACTCCAATCCCAAACTTCTGATTCTTTCAAAATAACGTCTCTACTGACTTCAACTTTATTAGTTTCTGGACGATAAAGCTTATACGCACCTGTATTGTGGTACCCCACCAGTAACATTACTTTGCTTATATCATCCAACTTCTGTCTTCTAGCTTCTGGAACATGTTTGTAACATACGGAACCAAAAACCTTCAGATGACTAACACTTTGCTTATCCCCAGTCCATTTTTCTAAAGGAATAATTTTCTTCAACTTCTTAGTTGGACACCTGTTCAGAACATATTTTTTCGTGGCAACAGCTTCTCCCCCACAGAGTATGAGGTAACTTCTTCTCTTTCAGCATACTTCTGGACATATCAAGCAAAGTTTTGTTTCTTCTTTCAGCAAGACCATTGTGCTGAGGAGTATATGGAGCAGTGACCTCATGTTCTATTCCATTCTCCTCACATAACTTCTATAATTATGTGGATTTATACTCACCTCCACCATCCGTTCTGAGGATTTTCAGCTTCTGACCACTTTGCTTCTCAGCCTTCACCTCGAACTTCTGAAACTCAGTAAACACTTCATGCTTGAACTTGATGAGTGTTACCCATGTCATTCTTGTGAACTCATCCATAAAAGACACAAAATATTTATTTCCTCCAAGTGAAGGTACTAGAAATGGTCCACATACATCAGAATGTACTACTCCTAAAGCATGCTTCGCTCTGGGGGGCTACTTCTGATACAAATGGAAATCTGGGTTGCTTGCCTTTCATGCATACCTCACATGACTTCTCAGGCTTCACAATCTTCTAAATGCCATGTATAAGATTCTTAGAACTTAGATGCCATAAGCTTCTATAGTTCAAATGCCCCAACATCTTGTGCCACATCTTACTTTCACCTTCAGCGCCTTCTGCACTAAGACACTCTGCTTCAGCTGTTTCTACATTCACCTTGAATGTTCTGTTGCTTCCCTTTTCAGACTTCATAATCAACTTCTGATTGGAATCATGCAACGTCAGGAGGTTGTCCTTCATAATAACTGAGAAACCTTTCTCAATGAGCTGACCCATACTCATCATTGCTTTTAATGCCAGGAACTTACCAAACTTATTTGATCAGAATGTTCTTCCGATTCTTAACTTTGACTTTGACATTTCCCATACCTTCTGCATTAAGGTACTTATCATCAACACATCTGATCTTTGTTCTCCTTCTGGAGTCAAAATCTATCAGCCATTGTTTGTTTCCAGTCAAGTGATTTGAACACCCAGTGTCCATATACCACCAATCTTCTAAACACTTCTCATCAGACTCAGAAGCCATCAGTAGCACAGGTTCATCCTCAGAATCTCCTCTAGCTATATTTGCTTCTTTTGACTTCCTTCCCCTGTTTGACCTACAATCTCTAGCAAAGTGGCCAAACTTCTCCTTTCCCTTCTGATATTTCTTCTCAATCAGAAGTTGAGGTTTCTAACTTCTGGAATCTATCACCACGTCTATTCTGTTTCTGGTCCTTCTTGACAAAAGAAACTTTCAGAGCTTGCTCAACTTCCCTCTCAGAAGTTCTCTCAGTTAGACGCAACTCCTGTGCTTCTAGACTCCTTTGCAACTCTTCTATTCTCATGGTTTCCAGATCTTTAGAATGTTCAATAGAAACAATAATGTCATCAAATTGAGGAGTGAGCGACCTCATAATCTTCTCAATGATTACGTGTTCAGAAAGTGTTTCTCCACGAGCTTTTGTCTCATTAGTAATCAGAATCACTCTAGAGATGTACTGTGAAACTTTTTCAATGTTCTTCATGTTGAGGTTCTCATATTGCTTTCGCAGGGACTGAAGCTTCATCTTCTTCACTGATGTGTCACCACCGTAACTTCTGGCCAGTATATCCCACGCCTCCTTCGACGTCGTCGAATCAGCAATCTTCTCAAACACATTCGTATCCACACACAAATGGATGTAGAACAATTCTTTTTTATCCTTCTTCTTTGTAGCTCTCTGTGTCTCTTTCTCTTGTTCTGTTGCATCTGCCGCAACTGGAACGTATCCTTCAGTGACAAGATCTAGAACATCTTGAGCACCAAATAGTACACGCATTTGAATCATCCAACGATTCCAGTTTTTGCCATCAAACATTGGAAGTTTGGTATTCAAACTGCTTCCTCCACTCATCTTAAAGTATTCTGATCATATTTTCAACATTCAAAAACCAATACAAATGAGTGGTGATATTTAATTGATATTTTGTGAGAAAAAATACTTCGGAGGCAATGATTTTTCATTCAAACTAAAATGTCATTGGAATGGAGGAACATCAATATGAAATTGATATAAAAAAAATCATATCAATAAAAAGTTTAATAGCTCTATCACTCAAAAACCTCATACTTCACACACCTAAAAAAAAAAAAATTAGACAATAAGCATGTTGAAAACAAATAAAAAAAATTTAGAATGAATTTGTGTAAATGATAAATTAATTCTACTATCACTAATACTATATTTTCATTATTATATTTTATATTAAAATGATAACTAAAGTTAATTGAGATTATTAATATATAAAAAATCATATCAAAGAACTTAATAGCTCTATCACTCAATATACACAAACTTCACACACCTCAAGCAAAATAAATTACTCAAAAACATTTTAAAAAAAACAAAAAGTTAAAGTAGAATGAATTTGTGTAACTGACAAATTATTTGTTAAATTCAAAAACTAAATCACATGATAAAAATCAAATAACCAAATGAATAAGATAAATTTATTTTAAGTAAAGTTAAATTGCAAAAAATGTAAAAACATCCATTCTTAAAAGGATTGATTTATTTCAAAACAAATAATAACATGGAGAAGGGAAGGAAATAGATAAAACAGTTTTGAAAAAGGAGTAACTACTAATTTTGAAAAAGAAGCAACTACATGAAAATTGTAATAGTATGATACCAATTCCTTCCTTAATTATTTATTAATACAGTAACTAATACATACAAATGTTTTTTTTTGAAAAATAACAGTTCTATCTACAGACACTTGTATTGAGGAAATCACTGATTTGACTCTCTTAACGATAGAAAAGAATAGTGTTAACAGTTGAACAAAATATTAAACCAGATAATTTGTTCGCCCTTAAAATTTCAGTTACATTCATTCACAAAAGAACATAAGAAGATTGATTACAAACCGAAAAGGAGAAAAGAGAGTCTTGTGCTTAATTATAATGCCATTGTGACTGATTGGAAACTATGAAGATATCAAATTTCCAACTCATATAATCTAATCTGTCAAGACTAAATGTATAATATTGATTGATAGTGCTTTGATCAAAAAACGAATTTATCACTATCTTAGAAAGTAAGCTAATAACTCAAACTTCATGGAAACTTTTGGCACATGTATATAAAGGAAAACCATCAATAATATTTAATGAATTTTAGAGATATAAGTTACCAATTACTCACCAATACTCCCACTCCACATCAAGAATTTTCTAAATCCTACAACAAACTATGAAGACAAACATAATTGTTAAGAGCATTTGTTCTTGAGAAAGGAGGTTCGTGGGATACTTATCTCCCATCGATCGAGTTCACTTATAATAAAAGTTACCATTCTAATATCGGAGTGACGCCTTTTGAAACGATGTATGATCGGAGATGTAGAACTCCTTTGTGTTGGCATGAATTTGGAGAAAGTGTAGTACTTGGACCGAAAATTGTTCGAGAGACTACTGAGAAGGTGAAGTTAATTCAAGAAAATATGAAATCTTCTCAAAGTAGACAAAATAGTTATCATGACAAGCGAGGGAAATAGTTGCTATAAAAAGAAAATTGTTCGTGTGAATTTATTGTAAACCGATGTTTTGAGATATTGATTGTTATATAAATGAGCCGATGAAATTATGGTTAAAAATTGGATTTTGGGAAGAAGAAAAAAAGAGATTATGGGAAGAGGTAGAAGTGGTGGCGGGGGCCAAAAGGAGGAAGAAGTGGTGGCGGGGCCACAAGGACTAGGGTGGGCGCCCCAGATCATTAAAAGGTGGGGGTGGGCACCACACATTGTAAAATGAGGGGGTGGGCGCCCCATACATGTTTTTGGTGACACTTTTTTGTTCCTCCTTTAAAAGCCATCAGCCTAATTTGAATAATAAGTACCAGACCATGTCTTAGTAGCTATTCTAGTATTAGTATGACTTAGAAATTGAACATTTGAGCTCTATTTTAGTAATAATAATTTGATAACAAATTTAATTAAATTAGCAGAGGTATATGCACATGTTAACTGTAGCAGAATTTGGAATATTTTTTGCAGGAAAATAATTGTTAGTAGCAAATGCATTTTGAGTGACAAGTAAGAATAATGTCAGATAACAGATTGGTAGCAGAAACAACTTCTATTAACAAGGACTAGAATTAATAACAGGAAGTTGATGAAAAAGTATCGCATATGATATTAATAATTTTAACCGATAAACGAATTAATAAGTTTGAATCAAAAAACTGTCCGAATAATTACGGAACGCGTGTAGGTTATTTCGGTTGAATGTGTATGTTAAATCTTTGTTGAGAATATGTAACTTGCATGTGACGAATTTAGTTGAATTGCCTCCAATTATTGGCAAGGTAAAGTTATAGGCTTTATGGCCAATATTGATAAGTTGTATGTTGCTGTTGAATTATTATGGTTGTTGTTGTTGTTGTGACATTCATAATTGTGTCGCATACATTGCATATTAAGTTGGAGCTGATGCTCGGTAAGTTGGTCTGGATTGTAAAATTAAGTTGAAGGCTTATGCCTTGTTGACGCCTCTATTAATTGACAATTTTTAAGTTGGGAGTTCTGCTCAAATGGTACCACATGCATGTGCATTATCTTGAGTCGTATTTTACGCAATAGGACAACCTCTTCATCTCCTCCCCTTCTTTAATTTTCAAAATCTTCTCTCTTTTTACAAAACCTTCTTATGCTTGCAACCTTTTCAAAACCTTTCTCTAAAAATATCTTTTTCCCTTAGTGGTCTCTTTCTTCAAAAAGTTTAGACACGACTAATTGTTGAAACGAGTGGTGATACCCCACGATTTTGAAATTGATTGATATAATGAGATCTTTTCCGCGTGAGAGAGCTAGTGGCATACTCGTCGATTTCTATCCGAATTGGAGCCCTTCTTTCATTTGCGATGCAAAGAACTCGTTTATTCTCATGCTCAAGATCAATAGCTGAGTATTTCTCTCCGACGATGATAAAGTGTTTATTCGTTTTAAAACGTTTTTCCCTTTTAGAGGAACTACATTAGCTCTGACTTCTCCATTGCACCAGGAGGTATGTAGGTACAAGGCTTAATGTCTTGCCGAGCTTATTTTAAAAATAAAACAAACCCATATTTTAGCACACATGACACAGATTTTCAAAAAGGTTCCTGTGGAGTACCACAGATATGAGGGGTGCTTAAAAGCTTCCCCTTGTATAAACAACACCCGTACCTAAGATCTCTCTTTTTTTTGTTTTAAAAACAAACTTTGGGTTTTCTTCGTTCTTTTCTCTTTTCCTTTGGAAATAATAAAGCGCGGTGGCGACTTTCACTGAAATATTAAGTCGAGTCAATCCTATGGCTTCGATCTCAGATTTTCCCCACTACACCTATCCTTTGTACTAAGTCTGCCTAATAAACCAAGCCATAAAACAAAGCTGGATCGAGGTCTCGTAAAATTCCTTGTCAATACATGATGCTAATCCACTCTGACTTGTTCTCCACGTAAATCCCGGTATATGGCAGCAGTTTTGTACTTTCCAACCGTAACTGCATTTGTCCAGGCATCAGTATTCAGTACCTTGTCCCTGCATTTAAAAATGTTAGCAATAATCCATGAACAATTCTTGGGCTGCCAGTCAATCGCGTTCTGCCGTTTTAAGTGATACATATGCACCCACTTTACCCAAAGCTTGTCCTCTTTGGCCTGAATGTTCCAGAATAATTTCCCCATCGTTGCAACATTCCACTCCTTCAGCGCAGTGATGCTTAAACCCCCATCCACCTTCGAGTTGCATACAAACTCCCAAGCCACCAGCGCTTTCCTACTTGGCTCAGATGTACCCTTCTACAGAAAAGCCCTACATATGGCTTCAATGTGTTTAATAACAGCTTTTGGCATTGGGAATACATGCATCCAGTAGGAAGTGACTCCAAAAAGAACACTCTTAATCAATTGACACCTACCAGCATAACTGAGAAGTTTAGCCGTCCAATGCCTTATCTTGCTTAAAACGATCCACAAGGGGTCTGCAGTGGTGGATAGTCAATTTTCTGCTGGACAAGGGTACCCCCAAGTACCTAAAAGGGATGGTGCCTGCAGAGAAACTCGTGACATTAAGGATCTGTATTTGAAAATGCTCAGGGATACCACCACAGTACACCTTGCATTTGGGCAGACTAGCACACAATCCAGTAGCCTCAAAAAACAAGTGGAATTCATTCATCATATCCTGCACAGAAGGAACATCTCCACGAGTAAACAACATTAGATCATCAGCAAAACAGATATGAGTAATACCCATCTTCTTGCACTTGGGGTGGAACCTGAAACTTGGTGTATGCTGCAACTTCTTCAAACTCCTATTCAAGTACTCCATTACCAAAACAAACAATAGGGGTGAGATGGGATCTCCCTGTCTCAAACCTCGTTTTGCTTGCAAACTAGGGCTAGGGACACCATTTATAACATATTTATAGGAGACGGTTTTGATACAAATCATGATCCAGTCAACAAAAGTGGGGGGGGGGGGGGAATTCAATTCTCTCATAATATCCTCTAAAGCTTTCCATTCAACGGTATCATAAGCTTTCTAGATATCCATTTGAATTGTGCATCTAGGGGAAATATGCCTTCTACCATAGCCTCTAAGCAATTCATCTGCAATGATAATATTGTCATGTATGACTTTACCTGGGATGAAAGCTGATTGGCTTTCATGGATAACAATACCAATACATTGACTCAGTCTATTAGTGAGGATCTTTGAAATTATCTTGTACACTGTGGTGCAGCATGCAATAGGCCTCAAATTCTTCATGGTTTTGGCTTCAGGGGACTTAGGTATTAGAGTTACCAGGGCACAATTAAATGCTGGGTGCAATCTCTTTTGCTCAAAGAAATCCCTAACAACAATACAAACATCATTCTTGGTAGTGCTCTAGGTTGCTTTGAAGAACTTTGCAGAGTATCCATCACAACCTGGTGCTTTGTTATCTCCCACTCCTTTCAAAGCTTCCCAGATCTCCTTGTCTGTAACCTTCTTTATAAGCTCCTGCTTGTATTCCTCTCCTAGTTGTTTCCCATTTCTAAGGACTTCAATGTCAACATGCTTTAGATTAGTGGCAGCCTTTCCTACTAGGCCCTGGTAGAAGTGTAAGATCTCAGCCTCTATCTTTTTGTGCTCAGTGAGAATTTTCCCCTGACTATCCTCCAATTATTTTATTCCAATCTGCTTATTTTTTCCTTTAACAATAGCATGAAAATATGAGTTATTCCCATCCCCAAGCTGCAGCCATGTAACTTTTGCTTTCTGTTGTAAAATCTGTTCCTCCAACTCAGTGGCATGTAGAACTTCCTTGGTCCAGTGTTGCACATCATTTAGATAGCTCTGATTGAACAGGTCAGAAGCCAACAAATTCTCTGCCTGCTCCAAGTGTAGCCTAGCATTTTGGATCTGTTTGACACCTTCAGTAATTGTATAGGTCAGTTTCTTCAAATCCGGCCTGAGTCTCATCAATTTATTCCACAAAAGATACTGAGGTTTACCATTCATTCTCCCACTCCAATTCTGAAGCATTATCTCCCTAAACTGTGGTTGCTCAGCAGTACAGTTCAGAAACTTGAATTGCCTGTTTTGGCTCTGAATGTTCCCTCTATTGCTAGTAATTTGGATCTTGATGGGGGAGTGATTAGAGATATGTGACTTGAGGAATTCCACTTCACAATGGGGGTATGTAAGAAACCAGTTTGTATTGCATATAACATGATCTATCTTGAAGTAAATTATACCTTGGCTATGCTTGTTAGACCAAGAAAATCTACTCCCAAACTATCATGTTCAAACAACTCCCTTGTAGTCATCATTTCCTCCAAATCCTTAAATTCATGAGTCTGAATAGGGTTGCCACCTACCCTATCATCAATTCTCATTATATTATTAAAGTCCCCTAAGATAATCCAAGGCTTCTGGTGAAAATAGTTTTGTAATGTCTGCCATAGAATTTTCCTTCTTGCTAGCTGATTGTGTGCATAGATGAGGGTTAGCCAGTATTGAAAGTTACCCTGCTGATCCAGGATCCTGCAGTGGATATGTTGATTAGAAGCTTCAATCTTTTCCACATCTAGCATGCTATGCTTCCACCCACACCAGATTCTTCCATTCTCATGTTCCTCATAGTTGTCTATCCACTTCCATCCAGCCCCAAACACATTCCTGATTTTGCTGGAGTTATTGCTCTTTACTCTAGATTCTAATAAACCAACACAAGACACACCATGCTTCCGGAGACGGGCTGAAATCTCCACATGTCGTGCTCTTTTATTCAAGCCCCTCACATTCCACACAATCATGACACCTTGTCTATCCCTCCTAGGTTAGTTCCTCCACCTAGAAGGGCAAACACATTCTGGCATGCCACTGAAGAACTCCCAGCACCTGTATCCACACCCTTGCCTTTTACTGAAGATTTCACCTCAATCCATTCAACATTGGCCTCAGTGTGGTTTACCTGACTAGTTTGCTCCTGCTCATCCTTGCTCTCTTGTTGCCCTGGTTTAGGTTCCCATTTCATAGCCTTCTGCACAGGGTCCTTCCTTATTGGTTCCTTGCATTCAGGTCCTACCCTATTGCACTTATGGCAGAAAGGTGGCTGCCATTCATACTCAACATCTTGCCTTTCCAATTCTCCACTAGGCCCACGGATATTAATGTGCTTCTGCAATTCTCTAGTTACATCAATCTCAATAAGCACTCTTGCATAGGAGACCCTTAGTTTTTTGGCTGGACACTCGTCTGTCAACAGGGGTTTACCCAAGGCATTGGCTATCTTCCCTATGCTCTTTTCCCCCCAATAAACCAATGGCAACTGAGGAAACATAACCCATAGTGGGAGAGTTCGAATCATGTCATCCTTCATCGAGAAATCTGGTTTCCATTCATGTAGGAACATCGACTTTCGATGGATAGTGTAAGGTCCTCGCATCAGAACCATATCCCTATCACTCTTCAAGTTAAACCTAATGATAAAATATCCCTCATTATTGTAATACAACTCTGGAAGAGACACAAAATTCCACACATTAAGCATAAACTTCCTCACAACATTCATGGATAGATCCTCACCTATGACATACATTACCAGGGCATTCTCCCAGTATTGTATTTCAGATTCAATATCTTGTGACTCAATGGTAACCTCAACCTCACCATTAACGATGTTAGGAGCAGTGTACGTAATTTCAATTCCATTCGAAGGGATGCAGTTACCTTTGATAATCTCCACCCATGGTAGAGGTTGCTTCAACTCTCCCTCCTCAACTGATAGAGCTGGTGTTGGTGTTGTATTCAGCTTTGCCTCCTCCGCTATTGGATCTAGATTCGGTATCTCTGTTGGTTTCGTCGTCGTATCAATCTTTCTCTGTGCAATGCTTGTACTTCCTGTGAGTTTTGAAGACGATGGTGTGAAAACATGAACCACCGCCGGTGGAGTACGTGCCGCCGGTTTACGTGGTCGGCCGCGTCCCATTCGCCCTAGCCGTCAGAGCGTCCTCGTTTAATTAAAATTTTAATCAATTGTTTTTTTGTTGATTACGTTAGTAGTCGAAATCTTTAACAGTCCAGCTATTCTAATCTTTTAGTCGAAGTTGCTTTAATTTGCATTCTTTAGCATTTGTTATCTTTAAGAAATTCTTAATGTTTTTATCAATAAAGTATTCTTATCGAATATGAGTCTTATTTCAAACATAATCATAAAACTTAGACACATGTCCTAGGATCAATCTAGTCGATCTTGTAAGTTACCAAAACATTTGATTTGGAAGACTAGCGTTTGTTTACCAAATATCACAATAAATAAATTGGCACGCCCAGTGGGACGGTGTCATAATTTTTAAAACTTACTTTCATTACTGTAAATAGATAGATATCTTTCGTTGTGTACCTTTTTGAGTAAATCAATGTTATTGTTGTATGAACCTTAGAATACTAGTACAAAAAATATGATAATTTTTGATAGTGTATTTGAAATTTCCGGTATACTAAAAATTTCAAATACACTACCGGAAATTTCGACCTGCTCCTAAATTTCCACTTTATTAGATGGTATGATAGTACGCACCGAAAATTTCAAAATTTCCAGTAATATTGGCAAATGATAATATCGGCAATTTTGAAATTTCCGGTAACAAATACAGGAAATTTTAAAATTTCAAGGTACAATATACCGAAAATTTCTAAAAAAATATCGTAAATCGTAATTGTTTTCCCCAAATTTTTGGTATGCCTTCAAAATTTCCGATAAAGTCGCAGAATTTGCAAAAATCGATTCTTCCGTAAATTTGTAAAAATGTGATAATAAAAATTGATTAAACAATTCAATCTTTTTTATAAATTTGAGAGTGTCATGTATAATTTGGGGATAACAAGATAAATTCTAATAAAATTGCTACGGTGCCACTATTATAAAATTCAGTAGACGTTTTTAGAGATAGTATGACAAAATAATAATAAAATGAATATGATAGGAAATTATAGCAATTAACCAAAAGAGACTATGTATACTTTATGGCAATTGGTTGTCAATAACAAACAAATTTTAATAATTATATATTCCAATACAACTTGCATCTTGATTTTTATCACATTTCTTTGAGCTTTCTTGGAAGGTTCATCTTTCAATCTGTTTTAGATTAAATATCAATCTATTGTGTGGTGTGTAGGAAAGACATTCAGATATCGGTTTCTCTCATCCATTTTCTATTTCATTCTCTTAGAATTCAACTTCACAATACTTTGTGTTGCCTCTAAGTTTCTTTGTTTCCACAAGCACCCTCCATAAGTAATTTCTCTCTTTCATTCAGAGATCTTATTATCAACTTATAGTAATATATTTTTTATTTTTTATTGTTTCTAATTTTCTAAATCTTACTCCAATTTTTATATTTACTTTCAGGTTTTCTTACGCAGAAGATTATAGTCTCAATTTGTTTACTCACATATTTTACAGGTAATATCTTCTTTAACTGAAAATTTTCTACTTTTATTTGGATCTACAACCAAACTTAGTTTTAATTGATTTCTCTTCCTTAATTTCCAGCTTATTTAGACTTGATATCATTTTTCTAATTTTATGTTCACCCTTGGATTCTTTTTCATTGGAAATTTCAATTTATTGAAAATCGCTTTCTCCCCTCTTGAATATATGGTTCGTCCTTGAATATATGTTTTATTGAAAATCGCTTTCTCCCCTTGGATTACAAAGACACATGCTTTTCACGACAGAAACACGAGTGATTATCCAGATCTTGAACCAATTGGAAAGATGATTGTAGACAAGTGTGGAGGGTTGCCATTAGCTGTTAAAACAATGGGGAACCTCTTGAGAAAAAAATTCTCTAAAAGTGAATGGGAGAAAATATTGAAGACTGATATGTGGCGTTTATCAGAGAGAGACAGCAACATAAATCCAGTATTGAGACTGAGTTACCACAATCTTCCTTCAAATTCGAAGCGTTGTTTTGCATATTGTTCCATATTTCCCAAGGGTTATATCTTTGATAAGAATAAGTTAATCAATATGTGGATGGCAAATGGTTTGCTGAATTCCTACAAAAGTAACAAAAGTAAAGAAGAGTTGGGTAGTGAATCGTTCGAAGATCTTGAATCAATTTCATTTTTCCAAAGATATCTAGATTCTGATGGTTGGTTTGTCATGCATGATCTTGTCAATGACTTGGCAAAATCAGAGTCTCGAGAATATTGAACTACAAGGGATTTCTCCACCTCAAATCTCTTGATAATATATGGATTTGCAACTGCCCTAGCCTTGAGAGTTTGCCGGAGGAGGGTCTACCCAATTCCCTTTCTGATTTGTACATTGAAAATTGTCCATTACTTTCAGAGAAGTACAAAAAGGAGGGAGGAGAGCGTTGGCATACAATTAGTCATATCCCTACTGTGCGGATTGACGGTATTCATCAGCATTAGATTGAACGGTAGAAATGAGATGTTTGTCACAGGCAAGTACAATCAATGTGTTCATTTTTTTCTTAATTTTTTATTTGGCACAATAATAACTCTCTATTTCATGTTTAACAGTGATGTGATCCTCAAAGATATTGCCGACCAAGACATTCCATTGCCATCAACATCAAAACTATGGATTTCAAGTATTTTCTATTAATTTTGTGGTTAAGAAGAGTCTGTAATCATTCTTAAAAAAATATAAGACTTTGTATTTCCCTTTTTTAAGTGTCCACTTTCCTTTGTTTTGTAATGTGTCTTGTGCCTGTCTCCAAACATTGAGACTTGAGAAAAGCAACGAGACTGGCTAGAGTGATTTTCTTATTCTGTTATTCATGATTTATAACAGCCTCAAACAGAAATAGGTTCTTCCTGAAAAATATAGAAGCATTTCTCAACAAAGTCGTCTTATAAAAGAAATGATGTTTCTGAGGAATTTAAAACTAATTGCTTATTCCTTTTATGGGTAATTTGATTTACAAACTACTTACTTTTGTGATACTCTGTTTAGGTAAGGGAAGTTTTTTTGTCCTTGTTGCATTTATAGCCAATGCTAGCACCGGTGTGAAGGGTGTTTTCTTTGTAGAAATGTTTAACCACACCGAAATTTGGTTATCTCAAGAAGGGGTAGAGTGTCAAAATTTTGGTTAGGATTCTATGCAGTGGCAGTGTTTCAGTTTGGTAGGAGTGCATATTACGCAATCGACTTCAACCTGTTCTGGCAGTTCTGCCAGGCATGTGCCGAATGTATTTTCTGAGTTTTTGTGAACTGATGCAATAGCTGTTTTTTTGGTTATGCTATGGATTATGTAAAGGATAGATGCTATGCTATTAGATATAGACTTGATATTGTAATGATTCTACATTTGGTCTCATTTTACATACATTACCATACAATTCTTACACGGTATCGGTAGTGTTGTTACAAGATCTTTGTAAAAATTTGGAGACTTCCATTCCAAAGGGTGAAAGGTATTTTCATGCGATAGCATTTTGGTAAATTTGACACAGCTTCAAATAGGACTCTGGCTACAATAACTTTTCTCATTTTGCTATGCTATATTCATGTCATATGCCAAATAAATATGATCATCATCACAAGTTTTTTGTGTATGTAAGCAAAAGGAAATAATTTTCTATGCTGCTTTAATTGAACTTTATTTCAGTAGTACTTAGTACATACTATTTTTAAGGTAACCAAATAATTTTCTATTCTCTTTTCTCTTTAACGTACATGAATTACACATCGTTTTCTTTTTTGTGGTGCTTAAAAATTTAAACTTTGCTGGACGCGTTTCTCTCTCTAAACCGGGGATTCACGTTATATTTTATGATGAGAACTCTCATTCCAAAGAGTTGTATGATGGAAACTCAGAAACTCCAAAGAGGATTTATATGAGGAGATGATGATGTTAACAGGAAAATTCATATAATTAATTGGAAAACTTTGATGCTACCCAAAAATTTTGGAGGGCTCGCTATTCGTAATTTATCGAATATGAATATGTCGTGTATGATGAAACTTGGTTAGCACGTAATGGAGAATGATAATAGTCTCTGGTGCCAAATCCTTAAAGCCAAATATAGCAGAAACAATAATGAGGGAGAAGTGGTGATTGTCAAGCCCACTTATCTATGAAGCAGGGACACTGAAAACTAGACACCGGCACTGACACATTGACACAGGTAATAATTTGAAAAAATGAATAAATTAAATGTTGGTGTCAGAGTCAGTTTTCGGAATTATATATGGATTGATGCATCTCGGCGTTTAGCTAATGTTGGTGTCAAAATTCCAACGGAATTAAGGCAAGCTATTGTGGCTGATATGGTTGACAGAAACATGGAGTGAAACATGACAGTTATGCGAACTGTCGTGACAGAACAGAAGAGCTGGTAGCTATTATTCAAGCAGTGCCTCCATCGGCAAATGATTATGGACCAGATAAAAGGGTGTGGTCTGGAAACCGGTCTGGTTTTATCTCCAAGAGCAGTGCATACATGTTAATCAATGACTTCACGGAGGCACAGTGTACCAATTTTTAGAAAATTGTTTAGAAGTTGGATGTTTCGAATCGAGTTTGCTGCTTTGCGCGGCGGCTTCTTCATGGTAAACTGCTTAGTGATAAATTTTGCAGCAAATGGGGTGATTCATCGCCTGCGTGTTTGTTTTGTATCGATGCAGAAATTGGATATTAGGCATTGCAAAATGTTGGGTGTATCCATTCCCAAGTGTGATAATATCATAGAGTTAACAATATGGAATTGCGATCGAATTTTGATAAATGAGTTGTCATCCAGCTTGAAAAAGTTTGTCCTTCATGAAAATCAGTATGTTGAGTTCTCCATGGATCATTTAATCAACAATCCCAATTTGAAAGTGTTGAAGTTGGATTTCAAGGACTTTGTAGAATGTCCCTCTTTAAATTTGTCTTGTTATAATTCTCTTTCTAGTCTTTCAATAACAGGATGGAAGTTCTCCTCCTTGCCTTTTTCACTACACTTGTTCCCCAATCTTGAATATCTAGAAATCCGTGATTGTCCAGAATTAGAATCTCTTCCTATGGGAGGTTTCCCTTCCAACTTGAGAGACCTTTTTATAATTAATTGTCCTAAATTGAAAGCTTCCAGAGAAGAGCGGGGTTTTCTCCACCTCAAATCTCAAGTTAAGATATATATTGTCAATTGCCCTGGTCTTGAGCACTTGCCATAGGAGTGGGGTTCCCTTTCTAGTTTGTACGTTGTAAGTTGCTCGTTACTTTCAGAGAGGTACAAAAAGGAGGGAGGAGAGCGTTGGCATACAATAAGTCACATCCCTCAAGTGAAGATTGATGGTATTGAGCAGCATTAAATTGAGCTGTAGAAATGAGATGTTTGTCATTGTTCATTTTTTTCTTAATTTTTTATTTGGCAAAATAGTAACACTCTGAATTTCATATTGAACAGTGGCAATTCTAACTGAAGCTCAAAGGTCTTGCAGACTAAGACACACCATTGCCATCAACATGAAGCGCAACCACTTTCCTAATCTTTTCATCAATTCAAAAGTATATATGTGTAAATAAATAAAAATTTGGATTTCAACTGTTTTCGATTATTGTGTGGTTAATAAGAATTTGCATTTCCCTTTGATAGTAGTCTAGTTTCCCTTTTTTGTAGTGTATATTGTGTGCTATTGATCATAATCTCAAGTTGTGCAAAACCTATTTATATACAAAGTTTCTGCCTACCATGATATTATCAAATTCCTTGGGTTCATGCTTAATAAAATTCTGCACAGTTCTTTCTTTTGACAATAAATTGTGTCTTCCTGATAAATTTTTACTGTACATAGTCTCTGATGTACTTTCTCTCAAGTTCTGTGAGACTAGTTTGCATGTGGTTTATGAATGAAGATGTCTTCTGAAGACACTGCTTTTTTTTGAGGAATTTAAGCTACATGTACAAAGTAGAACAGTAAACTAGCAACAAAAATACTATAAATTAGTATAAATTTTTAAAAGCTACAAGAAAATAGTAAAAGTGTCATTTTTTTTAACAGCAATTATATAGTTCTCGTCCAAACATAACGATTATTTTACAACATTTTATTGCCTAGTTTAAGTAATACAAACACACTTTCGGTTAATACAAGTAGGAATGCGGTCGGGTGGACAAATTGGCGGGTCAGCTACACAGTTCTGATCAATCGCACATGGGCGGTTAATTTCTGTATTCTCTCCGGCTGCTTCTGATTCTGTAACCAGTTCTACAACATAAAATAATACATGGACTTAAGAATAAGAACAGTATTGTATACAAAATATAATCATAACAAAATTTAACAAATCATTAGTTTTATACCTGATGAAATCATCAAAAAAGCCAACAACACTGCCATTGCCAATGAATATTTTCTTGCACTCTCCATTGTTTTGATTTTTGAATACAATGTTGGTTAGGAGTGTGTTTATATATATAGGCCATTAGTCTATCTTGAACATTAATTTTTTTATTTAGCCAAAAATGTTAAACATGGTGAGTAAGGATATATATATATATATATATATATATATATATATATATATATATATATATATATATATATATATATATATATATATATATATATATATATTATATATATATTATATATATATGTCCATGAGAGAATAATCATCATATGTGTACTATGAAAGTAATCTTATCCTTAGATTTAATTGAATACTGTTTGGATAGAAATCATTCCACTTCTGGTGATTTATCCATGAGAGAAGCATATGCCTTCAAATCTATGAAGTCCAGAAAACCTTTCACTGGCTCCACCACTAGTTTCATAATTTAATAATTTTCTACGACGACAATATTTGACATAATGATTTTTTGACAAATCGTAACAGATAAACCCTTTAGCATCATGTGTGTAAGTATATTATGTATCAAGCATTTGTTTGCATTAAGTTCAAAAGATTAATTATTATGCAGATGCAATGAAGTCGTAAAACCATTACCAATAGAAACTCATCAATATCAGTTTCATTCTCATGATCAATCATCCAAGTATATCATCCTCTAAGATTGTATTTTCTAGTAAAGAAAAAAATATTTGTTAAGGTATTGATCCAAGTTAACTAATTTCATGAAATGAACAAACTAGCCAGAATAATAGAGTGTTCTTGTTGCTCTTGCTTGTGGAAATTCCATAACCTAAAGGTCTTCAAGAAATTTTCATTCACTTTTGGAATAACCATTTTTTTAAAAAAAATGAAATGATAGAAACTACAACAAATATGCAAAAAATACAGAAAATGAAATTATATGACACCAGTGTTATTAGTATTACATGTTATATTACAAGTACCTGATAATGTGAAGAAACATACAACCAAATTCTGAATTTTTCTGAACTTTTCTTCTGTCTTCAACATTTTCATTTTGATTCTTTTCCTTTTGGCTTGCTTGATTTCCGAAAAAAATAAGCACTGATCATAAAAAAAACTAAATAGAACACTGGAACGAATAATGTTTTCTAAAGTGTAGAGAAACAAGATTGTAGTCATAGGTTTTAGAAGAAAGACATGACATTGTTGTCGGGGAAGAAGAGAAACAAAGAGATAACACTGCTAATGTCAAGTCCTTCACTTCCAAACTCGTAAAGTTATTAACTTGTTAAATGTGATGATAAAAAACCAGCGGTAATCACCAAGCTGCCACGCATCAAGAAAATCGAAAAAGATTTTAAGATAAATAAACAAAAGAATTAGTTCAGTCATTCCATTGAGAACTTGGCATGCAAGTACAAAATGGCAAATACGTTAAGAAATTTGACACTGATTGTCAAACCAGAACTGAATAGCAATCATACAACAACAATCAAAGAAGAGAGACGAAGAAGATTGCAACCGAAATCAAATCGAATTCTCATAGGAAGTTAGAAACCGAGTCATTCTCTCAATCGAGAGTTGAGTATACAATATGGTCCATCAAAAATCCGCGTTAGGAATAAATAATTTTATCCGCAGAATCGCGTTAAAAAAAATACTTCGTTGCCGGACGGAGCATGGGCAACTTTCCTAGCTGGCCGGGCACTGGCTCCGCCATTGCTCTCCATCAAGTAATTTCTCTCTTTCATTCCAAGATCTTATTATCATATTTCCGCAGTATATTTTTTATTTTTTATTGTTTCTAATTTTATAAATCTTACTCCAATTTTTATATTAATTTCAAGTTTACTAAGTCACTGGCCAGAGACTTAGTAAAGACTACCTCAAGAGGTAAGAAATTGAAAATACTTGAATAATGGTTCCGACAACAATAGTAGTTCAATCTAAAGTTAATAAATCTTAACCTAAGATTTAATTGGTAACAACAAGTCGTTGATTTGGAGGTTTGTGCCACATTATGTGACAATGTTGACTATTACATATTGAGGGTTAAGTTTTTCAAACTCTTCATAAAGTTCTATATCGAGAATATATATCTCAAGAAATAGATACAAATTGAAACTCACCTATATGAATTTCAAGATGGTGTCTTCTCAAAGTGAGAGTTGGAGTTTCTTCGTGAAAAATTCATGAAAAACGAAAAAAAAAACACATGAACATAAATAATGCTAGGCGAGAGATGTAGGAGAAAAACCATTAAAGAGTGTGTGTATGATAGCGTCACTCTAATCATATGGGATAACAGTTCAAAGCATATCTACCTAACGTTCCGATTAAACTTTGCATTGTCATTACAAGGGCCGGCCCTATGGGGGTGCAAGAAGCGCCACCGCACAGGGCCTCCAAATTTAAAGGGCCTCAAATTTAATTGGGCCTTAATATAAATAAACAATTAAATAATATATAAGGCTTGAGAGAACATTTAGCCACATGATTCATTATAGCGAAGCGGTTGAGTGGCCTTTTCTAGAAATAAGACCTTGTGGGTTCGAAACCCATATTATCTATTTTTAATGTATAAATTTCCATTTTTTCATTATTAAAAAAAAAGCTATCACCCTCGTTTTGAAATTTATTATGACACACAATCAATCTTAATCAATTCAATTTCTTTATTCAACTCATTTTACAACTGAAAAATCTTTCAAATTTTATTTTAATTCAATTTCTTTCAATTTTATTTTAAATAATAATATTTTAACGAGCCATTGTAATTAAATAATCAAAGATTTATTTTATGATGAACTCATTTGTTATTATATTTTTATAATTAAATATTATACAATATTATTTTTGGGTATTGTTTTCCTTCACAATAATGTTTTAAAACTTAATAAATGTATTATTTAATTTTACTCAAAGTATTATTAAATATAGTAAATTAAGTTATTCGATTTAAATGATTTTTGAACATATTTTAGTTTAATTTGTTTAAAGTTTTTTCATTAATTTGTTTATTAAATATAGTGAATTGACGCAATAATAAATTTGATGTAGTAATTATCTCCCTTTGAAAAATCAAATTATACTCTTATATTCTGTAATTTCACAATGTTAATTATTTATAAATTAAAATAATTTGTTATTAACATTGTCAAAATCGTTCAAATAATTATTACCTTTCATTAAATAGCATGAATTTTTTTATAAATGAAGGATTGTAGAAGTAGGAAAATGCGGAAAAACTAAATTTCAAATGAGTCGAATTTTTTATGTCATTTTTTCTCTATATATTTATTTTATTTAAAATTTAAATGAAATATAAATTTTATAATTTATTGTATTTTTATCTATCAAGGGGCCTAATGTTGAAATAGATCAGGGCCTCTAAATTGTTTAGGCCGGTGATAAGTGCCAAAATGTAGTTATTTTGTGAATGTAAATAGTGGCACTTATCGAGACTTTTTGTTAATACCGTTTGAATAATTCCCTGTTTTTGTGTATATTTGTATCGTTTGTGTTTTGATACGTTTTCGTGTAAATATATACCGTTTGATAGTTTTGTTGTCTTTTTGTAGGTATTTATGCGTGTTCGAAGCTTTGAGAAATAAAGTGTCGAAGACACGGCGGTGAATGCATTTTTGAAGAAATAAAAGTTGTTGTTCTACTGAGCCCAATTAGCGCGTTTTTTTGCGCTAAGCGCGGTCTGGAAGCACTTTTTGACAAGTTTGGCAGAAAGTTGGGCGCTTAGCGCGGGTTTGTGGCGCTAAGCGCGGTCTGGCGGTTTAAGACAATAAAAGACACCGTGCTTAGTGCGGTCTGCGATTTTTAGTTTTGCATATATGTTGTAAAATCATATTTTTTTGGTTTTTTATCACCTCTTTCTCCCATGGAAGAGCTCTGATCCATTCTTGATAGTTTAGAGGTTTAGGAAACACCATTGGATGCTACATCATGTGGATTGATCATGGATTCGTATCGATTTCATTGTGACGGTGAAATTTCTCCGGTTCATCTTCTTTCTTCCCTATGTTTCATTCTAATGGTGGGTTTTGTATGTATATTTCTACTCTTATTGTATGTACATTTGTTGATCTTGAGATCGTTTATATATTCACTTTACAAATCATCATTGTTGTTGTTCTTGATCTTTTTGCTTAAATGTTATGGGTTTGTGTTGTTTTAGAAATAGACATCATAGATCTTGATTAGGAATGATAGCTATTAGTTTCTAAACTCTAGACATAAATTTGGGGCTAATAATCTTAATGGGTATCGAGTTTAATGCCTCCGTGTTGTTTGTGTCGGTTGAGACATCGCTGATGTGAATAGTACGGTTGAGCTTTCATCGATGTTTAAGACATGGACATTGATGTGACATCTCGAATGATGCCCGGTGATTTTGATGCGTATTGTGAGTGTGTTTCAATAAGATCTTCAGATTTAAGTATTCGACGGGTAGAACGAAATGCAATTCCATAACTATTTCTCTTAGACTATTGAAATTGTTTATTTGCTTTTATTTACGTTTCACGCATTTACCTTTCCGCACCCAATCATGAAACTTAGAACACGAAATAGTCGAACGACTGTTTTTCTCAACCAATCTCTGTGGACATGATAAATCCCGGATAAATATTTCCAAATATTTTGTTGCTTGCCGCTTTACCGCCTCAACAGCCGACCTTAGTCATTACTAAAGTTATGTTCAAATTGAAAGATACTTAACTTTATTAACATTCTTTGTTTTATTTTTTCTGGAATTGATCTTGACATTATTAGAATAAGCGGAGATTGTTGTAATCAATAATAATTAATCGCCATATGTGTGGTTCAAAATGAAAATAAAAAATGCAACTGAAGATTGTTTTTTGAAATCACAAATAAGCAACACTTGTGACATGTTGCAGTAGGCAGTTTATATTTTGAATTCAGATATAGTGTGGACCTCCGTTTTTTAATCCGGGCCATACCTCTGTTCTGGAGAGATACGTGAACTGACTCTTTTTTTTATCGCTTAATGCTTTCGCATTTTTGAAAATATCACAGAGTCGCCACCGACCTTTTATTTTATCCAATTAAGGAAAGGTTTATAAAAGACACAGAAAAAAGACCTTTGAGAAATTCTGGGTAAGGGGGTAGGTTATACAAAGGGAAGGTGTTAGCACCCTTTGTATCCATGGTTATCCATGGGCTCTTAAGTTTGCTTAGCTCACTTGTTTTTCGATTACTTTTCAATTGCTCTGAAATTGCTCACCTGTGGTTCCAAATACTTTTGTAAATTGAATTTTATAATGATCCGTGTGTGGATGTATACAAAATGCTTGTTTATCTTTCGAAAGATGTTTTTGAAAAGAACGTTAACTTTGTAATAATCTGTGTTTGGATGTATACAAAGTATTGTCTTTTTTGAAAGTTTTGAAAAAACAACATTGTATGAGAATTTTGTTTGTTTTGATTTGAGCAAGAAAACTAGGAGGTCTACCCTGAGTTGTAAGGTCTTTATCCTATTTCCTTTAAAAATCTATCCTTTCATCGGATATAAACGCAAGGTTCGATTTTGTACTCAAAACAGTGGAATTTTGACTTTGATTTTGAAAGAATGATAAGGGATTTACCTGAAGAGGTGCAAGTGTGATTGTGATTGTATTTAGATATTTATCTTTGAAGTTAGTGATCTAACGGTTCAATTTTATCTTTGACATACACGCAGTTTATATGTGCGGGAATTTAAAATGCGGAAATGTAAAGTGCAGAAAGTAAATCTACGCTATTACATCGATTGTGCAGGAAATATAAACTAGCCTATTTACATCAATTTGACATCCTATACATTTATCTAGGAATTTAAATTGCAAGAAAAATAAAAGGCATGTTTTTGGTTTTTTATGATTTATTTTAATTATAATTAATGTATGATTAATTAAATTAAAATGAAGAAAAAAGATGAAAATAGATTTAAACCTAAAAAATAAGTTTAAAAGTATGTACAAAATATTTGTCAATTAATTTTAAAACAAAACTAATTTTTTTGGAATTTTTGAAATTGATTTGAAATGGATTTAAGTTAATTAAAACATAATTATGCAAATAATTATACAAATAATTAAAACTTAAAGATAAAATTATTCAAAATATGTACAAAATTAGTTTATAATATATAAACAATATTTAACACAAAGAACAATTTTTTTTATGATTTTTTGGTTGGTTAGAATAATTAAAAAGCAAATATATAAGTATATACTAATTAATTATGAAAAATATTGAAATTTTGAAGAAAAATAAAATATTTTTATTTCAGAAAATAATATATTATTTTAGAAGTCTAAAAATATTTTTTGTGTATTTTTTGGATTTTTAAAACTATTTTTAATTAATTTAACAAAGAAATTAAAATAAAATAGAAAATAAAATAGAAAATAAAAGGATACTGATCCTGTGTGGTTGGATTGAGGGAGCATGATGTGCACGCGTGATCTGGAGCGTCAGATGAGCTATTAAATGAGATCAGGTGGTCCAGAAATTGAGGCACATGGCTTATGACTCGCCTGCAAAACACAGAATTAGTGGGAAATTTAAAACCTGCGCGCGCGTGCTATCCAATAGGAGGAAGACACGTCTTCGTCTTCAACCTTCAGACAAGGCTTTTAATAGCGCTTTTGTAAAAAAGCGCTATAGTAGATGAACCCTAATTCTGCAAAATAACGAATAGGGGTAAACAAGCAAATAAATTTGGCGCGATTGTACCATTCGATTCGTCTTGTTCCGCTGAATTTAACCATGTCCTTAATTTTGCTTAATTTTGGCCCTAATGAAGAACCCTAATTTTGAGCTAAGCAAACCCTAAAATGGTATATGCTACAAACAGCCATTAAAGTTCAATTGAAGCTCCAGAAACGACCAGAGCTTTAAACCAAACACAATTATGCATCTACATCTTGTTAAATATGCGTGAGTTATGAGATATAAGTTGGTTTTAGTTTGAACAAACCGTGGCTTATATAGCTCGATTCAGTGAAGTTTAGGACTTGGAAATGATTGGAATTGTTTCAGTGTAGCTCAGAGATGATGTTGGAATGTTTATTTTATATTGAAATGGACTGAAACTTAAAATTCGAATTTCAAGTTTCTTTGAAAATTACAAGTGGTTACAAGTATGCTATATGCTTATGGATGCTTCTGAACTCGTGTCTCTTTTGTTACTGAACTATGATAGCTTATTTATAAGCTATGTGTGCTTAGAATTGAAGCTAATATGCAACTAGTTGCCTTTGTTGAAACTTTGCATTTTTTAATATAAAAAAACTTGAATTCTTGACCAAGTCACCTTGCCTTCAATGCACCTGCCTTGCTCTTCAATTCTCTGCAGAAAGGTAGAGATTCCTTGGGTGAGTCATGCTTGATTTGTAAGCTAACCATTATCCATGCATTTTCCTTTTAATTTTAATCTTAAAGTAAGATAAAATCATGCAAAAATGGATAAAATAAGGTATGGGCTTAGTCTTGGTCGTGGGAGGCCCATAATAACATGGCAAAGATGTTTGAACCATGAAATCTTGGCCCCTTTTGGAAAAAATGCAATTTTGAACAATGTTGGTTTCATGCATTTTCCAAAATTTAGCCAACTTCAACAAGGTGTAAATCCCTCAATTTTTGTCATATGAAGGAGATCTTGCACTTTTGGGAAACCTCAAAGAGTCCTCTAACCAATGTCTTTGGTCTCATGTCAAAATGATTTTTGATGCTCCTTGTGTGTCCTTTTGAAAAAAGTGTCGTTTTGTTGACTTTGAAAATGACCTGTAATGTCTTTGGTCATATTTTTCAAATGGTGAATCCCATGACCATGGGATCAATGGCATTTGAAAGATAATTGAATTTCCTTCAAAATGAGCTTTGGTTTGAATTTTTTGGATGAAGGATGAGAGAGTTATGATCAGTCAAAGTTGAGTTGACTTTTCAGGCAAAAACCCTAATTTTGAATCTTAGGGTTTTATTGATTTTTGATCTTTCCTTGATGAATTATGATCATCCAATGATCAAATGATGAATCCTTTGACAAAATATGGACTTTGACAAAAAATTTCATTTTTGACTGTCTGTTGACTTTTTTGGTCAAACGGGTCGTCTGTTGACTGTTTGAGCTGCTGATGGTGCGTCTGAGTGAATCGAAGTTTGAAAATTTGTATGATGGTACTTTGAGATATATGGATGTGTATGAAATCCATTTGAGCTCTCAAAAACTTGTTTCTCCTGTAAAAACAAGAAAACCCTAGTCAGGGACTGTTTGTGTAGGAGACAGTTAAGCGTACCTGATTTTTGTGCAGTGTTGAGTCTCTGCTAATCGCGTGATATTCAGAAGACTTCTAGAACAAAAACCTTGGAATTTTGAATTGTGAAAGATTGATTTGATTGATGGTACAAAACACTGAGAATTGTACTGCCAGCAGTTTGGCTGTCAACTGACTGTTCAGGTATTGACGTAGCAGTTAGAGTGAAGAATCAACAGTCAAAGTTAATTTTCTTTTTTGTTGTTTTTGTTTTTGTTTTATGTGAAAAATGAAAGTTAATTTACATGACTTGTTAGAAAAACACAGACATAATAAATAACTAATATTTACTGTATGCGGGCAAAATTACCGATAATAACCCTGAAAACCATTTAATGCACAGAAAAATGAATTTTTGACTGGCAGAAAACACATAAAATATTATCTGAGTAATTAAGCAATATTATGACAAATAGTACAAAATTTAATACTGACAGTACAAACATTACATACTATATTGAACAGTACGACGAATAAACGGTACATTTAAGAAATAAGAAATACGGCAAATTTTAAGAATGACGATTGATAACCCATGCTATGAACAATAACATGTAGATGATTGGGAGCATAACCATTGCAGGTCCACACTCCTCAGGACTATGCAGGCAGAAGAAAGTCATGATCACCGTAGCAATGGTGATGACTGTAAGAGACAATGTCTCTATCCACTTTGCCATTCTTGTTAGGGAAGAAGAGAAAATAGATTATGAATTGGAAATTTGAGAGATGAATTAGAATTTGATGTGAGATTTTATGAAAGAAAATGAGAGGTATTTATAGAGTGGAAAGAAGGATAGAGACGTTGGAGGATGATGTGATTCCGTACAAAAGGAAAATTTGAGTGGAAATAAGATTTGAAAGAAAGTGTAAGATAGTGTTGGGAAAAAGAGAGATGTAGAGAATAAAGTTAGGATTTGATTTTTTGAAAAAGAGATTTGAAAAGATTTTTGAAAATAATGGAATATAGTACAAAAATTAGTGGGAAACAAAAGATAATAATAATCTACTTGTTACCAGTACAGTCTGAGTTTCCTGATTCAGCGTCTGCAAAAAGATTTAACTCTGTACAAATTGTGTCAGTACTATTTATCTGTAAATAAATAAATTGCATGGGTGAAGTAATAAACAGTATTTGGCGTTTGCGTAAGAATAAATTCAACTGCAAGCCAAATTACTGTATAAGAAAAATTCTAAAAACTAAGTATTTCATATGTCAGGATATTTGTAATAAAAATCCATGATTATATGAAACTCTTAATTTTCAGATTGGAGTTTTCTTGAAAAAAGATGCGGGCAAATTTTGGGGTATAACAGTTGCCCCTATTCAATCTTCTTAAACCTGAAGAGATTGTCTGAAATCTGAAGGTAGAAGATGATTGAATATTTAGATGCCCTGAAAATTTGCACTTACCTTGATCAGAAGAGATGTTGGAAGTTGCATTTGAATGTCGTCTGCGAAATGTTGTTGGCAGATTGAAACATTACCTGAGATGTGCTTTCATATGCCACCTGGTAAATATGTTGATGGTTTGTTCATCAGAATGAATCCATTGATTATATCTTGATGAAGGATTTGAAAGTCTTTGTGTTGACTGTTTCGGAACCGTCCAAGGTTACCGCTTTAAGTCTTGGAAGATAATCGTTACGGAACTTGTCCAAAGTTTTTCCGATTTAGATTTTGGAAGTTGATCATTGTGGAACCGTTTGAGGTATCGCTTTAGATCTGCAATGTTAGATCGTTCTGGAACCGTCTGAGGTATCGCTTTAGATCTGCAACGTTAGATCGTTCTGGAACCGTCTGAGGTATCGCTTTAGATCTGCAACGTTAGATCGTTCTGGAACCGTCTGAGGTATCGCTTTAGATCTGTGATGTCTGTTTTTGAGTTGGTAAGTGATCAGAATGAATCTTCGGCTTGATTATATCTGAGAGAACTGTTCATGGAGTTCAGGTGAACACTGCATGTGATTGAGAACATCTTTGTTGAAGATATCCGTCTACCTGAAAAATCAAGTTAGTGATATGCAATGTTTATGATGCATGTAAATGTGAGATATTCCCGGAGAAATATGCATGTTATGTTGTGTATGAATATGCGTATGAATATGCGCATGATGCATGATGTATGATGCATGATGTATGATGTATGATGCATGAATATGAATATGTGAATGTGAATATGAATGTGAATGTGAATGTGAATGTGAATGTGAATGTGAATGTATGAATGTGATGTGAATGTGAATGTGAATGTGTCAAGCTGCTAGTTGGAAAAATAAATTCCCACTAGTCATTTGGACATGAGTGTATTGTGATCGTCGATGATCTTTTGTCTTGTTTGAGTACCCTCGGCTGGGGAAATTCTTTGAGAACCCTGGTATCCTATTGAAGGATCTTTGAATATCTCTTGGGAATGAAAGGTAGCTGGAAGTTCTGATGCCCTTTCAAATGGGAATGAGGAAGATGCATAATCCTCCGATGCACTATCTGACCAAGTTCGGGTGCGGGGATCACACCTTCTGAAGATAGTAATCTGGAACAACCCTGCTGGGGAATAAGACTTCTTTTGAAGAGAAAATCTTTTTGAGGAATTTGCTGAGAAATGCGCTTCTCTCGGGGACTTCCTTCTGATGGAATGATGTCCAGATAATTGGGACATTTCCTGAATGCTATTCCTGTTTTTCCTGGTAAACATCAATCATATTCAAATGCACATGCTCATTCAAAATTATCATTGGGACCCTTACGTATTTAAAACAGAAAAAGTAAAAATGGTGATTTTTGAGCCTAAGCTGCACTGATTTTTGAAAAAGAGCCATGATAGGCTGGTTAGCAAAAGGAGACAACAATCCTAGAAGTAGGAAACTGTCAGAAAGTTTTGGAAAATATTTATAGAGATAAATAGCTATGTGAAAACGATCCAGTCAAGTTTCAACTCTGCTATTGCCAATCTGTCTTCGAGCATCTCATCCCTCACTTGTTGGAAGAAAGTGATTGGACTGATCGGTGTCTTTGAGGTGTTGAATCTTGATGGTGAGTAGGCAGTTGAACGGAACACAGTTGTATGTTTCATTCCCTAACTTTTGCCTAGACCGCCCTTTTGGGTTTTCAGCCTACCGGGATTTTTTGTTTAGTCTCTAATTTTTGCCTGGACCGCCCTTTCGGGTTTTCAATCCACCGAGACGCTCATTTTTTGCCTAAGTTGCCCTTTCAGGTTTTCAACTTAGCGAGCTGTTTTTTTCTTTTCTAAGAGAAGTATTTTTTGACTATGTCAGCATTCACAGGATGTGGGAAGTCCTCACCATCCATGGTGGTAAGCAACATGGCGCCGCCGGAGAATATTTTCTTGATTATGAATGGTCCCTCGTAGGTGGGAGTCCATTTGCCTCTGGGATCACCTTGTGGTAAGATGATGTGTTTGACAACCAAGCCACCAGTTTGGTATGCTTGACTTTTGACTTTTTTGTTGAAGGCTTTGATCATACGCTTTTGGTATAGCTGACCATGACAAATAGTTGCGAGCCTTTTCTCATCAATCAAGTTTATCTGGTCCAACCGTGTTTGAATCCAATCGTCTTCGTCTAGATTGGCTTCTTTCATAATCCTTAGGGAAGGAATCTGAATTTCAATTGGAAGAACTGCCTCCATACCATAGACTAAGGAGAATGGAGTTGCCCCTGTTGAGGTACGCGCAGATGTGCGATAACCATGAAGAGCAAAAGGCAACATCTCATGCCAGTCTTTGTAGGTTACTGTCATTTTTTGTATGATTTTCTTGATATTCTTGTTGGCAGCTTCCACCGCGCCGTTCATCTTTGGTCGATATGGAGAAGAATTATGATGTTTGATCTTGAACTGTGTGCAAAGTTCAGTAATCATTATGTTGTTTAGATTTGTGCCATTGTCAGTGATAATCCGTTCAGGGATACCGTACCGACAAATGAGATTGTATTTGATGAACCGGGCCACCACATTCTTGGTAACAGAAGCAAATGAAGCTGCTTCTACCCACTTTGTGAAGTAGTCAATAGCGACCAGGATAAAGCGATGTCCGTTGGAGGCAGTAGGTTTGATTTCTCCAATCATATCAATACCCCACATTGCAAAAGGCCAAGGAACCGTCAGGACGCTTAATGGAACTGGAGGTACATGTACTTTGTCAGCGTATATCTGGCATTTGTGACATGTTCGGGAGTGATGATGGCAGTCTGTTTCCATGGTAGACCAGTAATAACCTGCTCTAAGGATTTTTTTAGCCATTGTATGTCCACTGGAATGAGTACCGAAGGTACCATTGTGTATTTCTTCCATGATCTGTTCTGCTTCCTTCTTGTTTACACAGCGAAGTAAAGTCGAGTCATGGTTGCGTTTGTATAGGGTTCCATTGCTTAGAAAGAATTTGGCAGCAAATCTCCTTAAAAACTTTCTGTCGTTAATGGATGCCCCTTCAGGGTACTCATGAGCTTCAAGATATCTTTTCACTTCATGGAACCATGGTTTTTCCTCGGTCCCCTCGGTATTGATCTCATTGCAATAGGATGGTTCATCTTGCCTGTAAATGGTGATCATAGGCACCTCGTTGTCCCACCTAACTTTGAACATGGATGACATGGTAGCTAAAGCATCAGCTAGTTGATTTTCCTCGCGTGGGATGTGTTCGAAAGCGATTTCTTCGAAGTAAGGAATCAAACTCAGCACATATTCTTTGTAAGGAATTAGATTGGGGTGCTTCGTGTCCCATTCCCCTTTGACTTGGTAGATTACCAAGGCCGAGTCTCCGTAGACTTCCAGGAATTTGATTCTTAGATCGATTGCAGCTTTGAGACCCAGAATACATGCTTCGTATTCGGCTATATTGTTAGTGCAATTGAAGCATAATCTGGCAGTGAACGGTGTGTAACTTCCTGCGGGGGAAATGATCACAGCTCCGATGCCATTGCCAAGTGCATTAGAAGCTCCGTCAAAAACCATAGTCCACCGGGATCCTGGCTCGGGTCCTTCTTCTGGTCCTGGTTGTTTGTAGTCATTGACTAGCATAATGTCTTCGTCTGGGAAGTCAAAGTTCAATGCTTGGTAATCATCCACTGCTTGATGAGCCAGATGATCAGCTACCACACTTCCTTTGATTGCTTTTTGTGAAGTGTATTGAATGTCATATTTTGTTAAGATCATTTGCCATCTCGCTATTCTTCCAGAGAGAGCAGGTTTTTCGAACACGTATTTGATGGGATCCATCTTGGAGATTAGGAAAGTGGTGTGATTTAGCATGTACTGTCTTAGTCGGCGAGCCGCCCAAGCTAAGGCACAACAAGTTTTTTCGAGTAGTGAGTATCTTGTTTCACAGTCGGCAAACTTTTTGCTAAGATAGTAGATTGCGTGTTCCTTTCGGCCGGATTCGTCATGTTGCCCTAGTACACACCCCATTGAGTCTTCTAACACAGTTAGGTACATTATCAGAGGTCTGCCTTCCACAGGTGGCAACAAGATTGGAGGTTTTTGGAGATATTCTTTGATTTTGTCAAAGGCTAACTGGCATTTGTCATTCCACCGTTCCACTTGATCTTTCTTCAACAGTTTGAAAATCAGCACACAAGTAGTAGTCATGTGGGCAATAAATCGGGCGATGTAATTTAGACGTCCCAAGAATCCTCTGACTTATTTCTCGATACGAGGTATAGGCATTTCTTGAATGGCTTTAACCTTGGCGGGATCAACCTCAATACCTTTGCTGCTGACGATGAAACCTAAGAGTTTGCCGGATCTTACTCCAAAGGTACACTTATTTGGGTTCAGTCGCAACTTGTATTTCTTGAGTCTGTCAAACAACTTGTGTAAATGACCCAGATGTTCTTCCTCGGTGTTGGATTTTGCAATCATGTCATCGACATACACCTCTATTTCTTGATGAATCATATCATGGAATAGCGCTACCATTGCACGTTGATAGGTTGCTCCTGCGTTTTTCAGACCAAAGGGCATTACTTTGTAACAAAAGGTTCCCTAGGGTGTTGTGAAGGTGGTTTTTTCCATGTCTTCGGGTGCCATCTTGATTTGATTGTACCCTGAGAATCCGTCCATAAAGGAGAATACCTTGCATTGTGCGGTGCTGTCAACCAGTACATCGATGTGTGGTAAAGGGAAATCATCTTTGGGGCTTGCCCGGTTCAGATCTCTGTAGTCCACGCACATTCTGACTTTCCCGTCTTTTTTAGGTACAGGCACGATGTTAGCTATCCAAGGAGGATAACTTACAACTTTTAGGAATCCGGCATTGAACTGTTTTTCAACCTCGTCTTTGATCTTTTTTGACATATCAGGCCTACTCCTTCGTAGTTTCTGTTTGACTGGAATGCTACCTTCTTTGATTGGCAGGCGATGAACTACGATGTCCGTGTCAAGGCCTGGCATATCCTCATAGGACCAGGCGAATATCTCGACGTAGTCTCGCAGCATTTGAATCAGTCTTTGCTTGACGCTGTGTTCTAAATCAGCCCCTATTTTGACTTCTTTCTTTTCTTCGTTGCTGCCCAAGTTGATGACCTCAATTGGCTCTTCATGAGGCTGTATGGCCTTGTTTTCTTGTTCTAGCAGCCTTGCAAGTTCTCTTGGCACTTCACAATCTTCCTCACTTTCGTCCTCAGTTTGGTAGATCGGATTTTCAAAGTCATGACGGGCAATAGCAGAATCGTTGTTGACTGGATCCAGAGTGTATGTGAATCTGCAAGTTAATTATGTGAGTATGTGTGAAGAAAAAACATAGCTATTTTGAAAGCGAAGAAAGAAGGAAAAAGGATCACAAAATTTAAGTATGCAAGCGTCCCATGATTTTATTGAATGCACATGATCATGATATGATAAGCCCTTATAGAATGACCAGTGTGCTAAGGCACACGGCTTTCAAGCTCATGGTTCGATTGTTCAGGAACCATTTTTATCTTTGCACATTATACACAAAGAAAACAGGAAATGGCATTTACTCCTGGTCAAAGGAGATCACATCCTCAGCTTTCCAGTTGTTCAATCCACTGCTGTGAGCAGGGAGTATCCCGCTGTTCCAGTTGCAGTTGTTTTCTTCATCTTCCACAGCATTGATTTCATTTGTGGGAAAATGAGCCGGTGATCCTTCGGGATAAGGGATATACTCTGCTGGATACGAGAGCCCAGGCTGATATATCTCTGTTGGCTGAGCGAGATGCTCGATAAGGCCGTCCCATGCAGTCGGGATGATGTTTTGAATAGAGACTTGTGCATCCTGGTAAGGAGTGTATGCTGACAGAAAGTAACCCTTGTTATTTGGTATTTCCCTGGCTTCTTGAAAAGCGAAGTTGTCATCGTAATGTTCATCCCATCCAGTTGGGATAATGTCCTTCATAGCAATTTGTGAGCTCGGAGGAGCGGAATATTTCACCATATAGTCATATTTGCCGCTGGGTTCTCCTAGCGTGTCCCATACTTCTTTGGGTGGATTTTGATATTGCTCAGTGACGGGACTTGTGAAACTTTCGTCATTTCCAATTTGATCGCCCCATCCAGTCGGAGTAAGGTCATCCATAGCAAGATAAGAATTCTGAGGTTCGGCATACTGATAATTATACCCGCCATTTGGTTCTTGAACAGCATCCCACATTCCCATGGTAATGGGTGGAATTTCATCTGGATATGGCTGAATGATATGGTTCATGAACACTCCTTCATCTTCAATAGCGTTTACTTCTTGGCTGACGAAGTGTGACATCAAACCTTCAGAACGAGGACCTTGATCATTCTTTTGATTTTCACTATCAAAGCCCAGACCTAGCTTGTCAGATTTGTAGGGTATATCGGGAAGCTGTCCCCATGCTGTGCAATCACCCTGTTCAATCATGGCTTTGGCATCTTTGAGAGAAGCCATAGTTGTAGCTGGAGTAGCAGGAATATGCTTGGTGGTAGAGACATCTGGGGAGACCACCTCAAATGATTGGCATGGAGTTTCGATGAATTCGTCCTCCAACTCAACACATTTGGAATTGCTTAGGTGACTAACCACATATTCCTCTTCGCCATAGACTGTGACAATCTTTCCTTTTACTAGATATTTTAACTTCTGATGCAGGGTAGAAGTTACAGCGTTTGCCCCATGTATCCAAGGGCGTCCAAGTAAACAGGAATAGGCTGGGTGAATTTCCATTACGTAAAAGATAGAATCAAAGATCTGAGAACCCACTCTGATTGGGAGATTCACTTTCCCGTATACCGTTCTGGTTGAACCGTCAAAGGCTCTTACCACAACATCACTTGGTTGTAACACAATTCCTTCGAAGTCAAGCTTTTCTAGTACTGTTTTCGGTAACACGTTCAGAGAAGAACCGTTATCTACTAGTACATGAGATAGAGTGGTGCCATTACATTCAATGGAGATATGTAAGGCTTTGTTGTGATTTTTTCCAGCAGGGGTTAGATCCACATCAGAGAAACCGAGACCATTGTTCACGGTCAGATTGGCAACACAATTCTCAAATTGGTCGACTGAGATCTCTTGAGGCACATGCGCAGCTTTCAGGAACTTCATCAGAGCTTTGGCATGAGCTTCTAAATATTTTAGCAGAGATAGCATTGAGATTTTTTGAAGCGGTGTGCCCCAGTTGCTCAACAATATTGTAATCACTCTTGCAGATGATTTTCAATATTTCCTCCATTTCTTGCTTTGATGGATCCTCAGCAGTGATCTCCACCGGGGTTTGAACTTGTTCAACTTGTGGCTCTTTGCCTCGAGCGTTGACATTTTGATTAGGAACTAGGACTCGGATTGGACCAGCAGCAACATTTGGAGAAATTTCTGGTGAAAAGATTCTTCCACTTCTCGTGATCTTGCTGGTACCCACAATATTACCCACAGTGTGAGTAGTTAACTTTGCGGCCTCTTCAGTCGAGGTACCCTGCTTAACTCCATGAACATAAACATTAGTGTCGTATCCCCATGGGACAGCTTAGTCTGAGGAGTATGGAAATGGAGTTGGACTAGCAATGACTACTGATGCCACTTTGAGTGTAGCAGAAATTTTGAACGGAGCCTTGGCAGAGATTTTGAATGGTAAGCTGGAGATCACTGAGGCATCCTCTATTCTTATCCCGTTTGCAAAGACTTTGCACAGCACGTCCATAGAAGGGAGCCTCTCAAACATAATGATACGGCGATCCATCCATTTTTGAATTCCCATCCTCAGATTTTTACAACCATTGGGCAGGTCTGAGCAATAAAAGCAGTCGGGGTCACACCCTGGAAAGTAACCAGCTCGGATTAGTTTTCTTTTGACTTCGCAGAGTGGAGTTGATACTTCGTTCACATCATAGATGTAAACAGTGTCCAGGATAGCATTAACAGTTTTGTCATGCTTTGGCATAGGTGCTGTGATGACATTTGGAGTTTCTGGAGGATCAAACTCAATTTCCCCAGCATCTATCATATCTTGTATTTTATTTTTCAGGGCCCAGCAGTGATCTGCGTCATGTCCTGGACAGTTTGAGTGATAGGCACATGTTGCATCAGGGCGATAATTCAGAGAGGAAGTGTTGACATTCTTTGGAGGACCTCTTAAGGTAATCAGATCTGCTTTTAGCAAGTGCTGCAATGCCTGAGAGATTGGCATGTTGATTTTGGTGAAATTTCTTCTTGGTGCATCTGGTCGATGCGTATATTTTGGCTGTTGATCTTTTTGAGGTGCAGATGCGGAGATCAGAACTGCCCCTATAGATTGATGCTGCTCACTTTTGCGACTTTTCTGAATTTGTGTTGCGTTGACCTCATTTCTCCCGCTGACGGGCCTTTTTGTAGTACCAGAGGAGGAACCTATTTGAATTTTTCCATTTTGAATGCCACTTTCGACACGTTCTCCGGTCAGTATCAGGTCAGTGAAACCTGATGATGAGCTTCCCAGCAAATGGCTATAGAAAGGGCCAGTTAAAGTGCCCATGAATATGTCAACTAGTTCGCGATCAGATAAGGGTGGTTGAACCCTTCCAGCCATATCTCTCCATTTTGGTGCATATCCTTTGAAACTTTCTTTTGGTCCCATAGACATGCCCCTTAGTTGAGTACGGGTTGGTGCAAGATCAGCATTGTATTGGTACTGTTTGTAAAAAGCAGCAGCTAATTCTTCCCAAGTATGAACCTTGGTATTTTCCAGCTGGTAGTACCACTCGAGTTGTGTACCCGACAGACTTTCTTGGAAGAAGTGAATCCACAATTTGTTATCTGTTGTATGAGGTTGTATCTTCCTCACATAGGATCTCAGATGTAGTTTCGGGCAAGAAACTCCATCATATTTTGCAAAGACAGGAACTTTGAATTTTGGAGGGATAACAACATCCGAGACGAGTCCCAGATCATTGAAGTCTAAGCCAGGTATTTTTTGTATCTCCATAGCTTTCATACGGTCTTCCAGCTGTTGGTATTTTTCATCATCCGGTTCGTCCCCAGAATGATCATTTTCTTCATTTGAAGAGAGAGAGGGTTTAGCAGAACCCTGGTTGCTTTGATTGTCTTCTGGTTCATCATCACCGACTGTTTCAGGGATCGGTGGCTTTTTGAACTTTTTGACAGGAATTTTGATCTTCCTTTTCAGGTGACTCACGCCTGCAGATCCTTTGGGCTTCTTTTTCTTCTTGATTATCAGGGCTTTCAGTTCTTGCTGCCCCTTTGCCAGTTCCAGAATTGCCACTTGAACTTGGGCATTCTGTGCTTCGAGGTTCTTGATGCTTGTCTCGGATTCCATCTCTTCTGACTGAAATAAACAGCGAGGAGATGAGAAATCCGTCATGTGAACCTGTTATGAAATGTGTATGACTGGATGCCATGTGTATGCAATGTATGAAATGTATATGCAATGTATATGAATGCAATGTATGAAATGTATATGCAATGCATGAAGTGAAATGTGTGTGCAATGTTTCAAGGATCTTAGAGTTTAGATTTGTTAAAGAAGAAACAAACGTTAGTTAATCAATTTATTTCTCTTTTTTTTTTTTGCTTCTTTTTCTTTGCCTCATTTGGGCTTACAAAACAGAAATAAATGATCCTTCAGGTCTCTCGCGGACGCTTTCTCTTTGCCCCCAGGAATGTGTTGATCTGCTGTTCTTCTTGAAGCTGTCCGGTGAGCTCCAATATCCTTCTCTCATAGTCTTGACAGTATGATTTGAAGGTGTCTCTTTCCTCTTTGAGTTGAACCCAAGATTTTTGCAACTCTTCTAGGTCAGTTGGCATATCTGGGTGTGGAATAACTTGAGGTTCATATCCTTCGACCTCTGGTTCAATAGTCACAGGTAGAACAGCAGGATATGGCATAAGGAGTTTTTGAGCATGAGTGCGGACCCATCTGAGGTAGGGTTCCATAGGAATAGAATTCCATTGCCCCAGAGTTTTGCTTTCTATTCTATAGACACTGCCCCATGCATATATGAACCTTCGTCGGTGTCTATGAGAATCATTCTCGTAATCAAACACAATGCCACGGATAATCATGTCATGAGGACCGTTACTTCTTGCGTATCCGAATTGGCGTAGAGCTAAAGAGGGATTGTAAGTGATGCCTCCTTTGATGCCAAGGAGTGGCACATTAGGGTATTCTCCACAATGATCAATGATAGTAATGTCTCTTTGAAAGAAGTTGTTCCACCGGATATCTGAATGAGACAAAGACATAATCCTGTGAGACCATTGCATTCTTTGTTCATTTCTCAACACTGATCGGGGAAGATGAAATGTAAACCACCTAGCCAGTAGTGGTATACAGCACATGAGAGTTCCTCGTTTCTTCATGGTACGAGTGTGTAGAGAATGTAGAATGTCTCCCAGCAAGGTTGGTACCGGGTTACGGATTAGGAAAAGGTTGATGATGTGTACACTTATGAACTAGTCGGGATTAGGGAATAAAACCAACCCATAGATCAAAAGTGCCATAACTTCCTCAAGAGTGGATAACTTTTGTTTTCTAGCAGTAGTCGAGCCTTTTCCAATAAGAACTTGGCAAGCAAACCCTCAACTCCACTCTTTGTTTCCCAATTGGACTTGATTTCTGACTTTCACAGATGTAAAGCAGCAGCAATGACTTCAGGTTTTGGAATCCTTTCTAAACCAGTGAAAGGTAATTGATTTCGAACAGGCAATCCAATTAGTTCAGAGAATTCTTCCAAAGTGGGTACCAACTGGTAATCTGGAAAGGTAAAGCAATGATGTTCAGGGTCAAAGAACTGGAACAGGACCCATATCATGTCTTCTTCAAATTTTGAGGTAACCAAATGGAGTAGGTGACCATGCCTTTCAGTGAATTGAACATTCCTGGGGAATTCTGACACTAAGTCTTTTAGTTCAGATGGTACCGTTGAGATGTTGATTCGGATGTAATCTTTGGTGGCGGGAGCCATTACCTGCAAAAACTAAGGTAAACTCTTTGATCCTTGAAGTGTCTGGTGCAAAAAATGATATGCTTATGATGCAAACATGTGGCACACAAAAACAAATCAAACAATAGCCTTAGGTTTAAAGGCTTGCATGAAGCTGATAGGTGATACCCTCCCTACTGAAGTTGAGTTGGTTAAAACCTGTCCTAGAATAGTATTCGGGTTCTATGATCCTTGGAAGTAACATCTCAATACGGCGCTCGAACGGCCGATCAAAATATTCCTCGAGGATAACTAACTTCGATCAATTTCAAAGCTAGCCACTTAATAGGCCACAAGTCAAGTTCAACTAAAAGGTTCTAAGACAAATTAGTGTTTAATGACACTTCGGAAGCCTAATATACTCCTTGATCGTTTTCAAGGGACATCAGTATAAACCAAAGTATCGCACTAACGATGACTACCAGATCAACCGTATCGGTACATGCCGTACAGTTTCCTTGGTCTAATGTCATATACTTAAGGTATCTCGAGATTCGGGTTAGAATCTTTCACACAAGCAAAAATACCCAAGCAAACCTTTGAAAAATAGAGCAATCAAGTCAAACAATTGAAAACATCGACCTATTCTCTTAAGGTAACCCCTTTTGAAAACATTTTGTTTTTTTTGAAAGTGACTCCCCAGCAGAGTCGCCAGTTCTGTGGACCTCCGTTTTTTAATCCGGGCCATACCTCTGTTCTGGAGAGATACGTGAACTGACTCTTTTTTTTATCGCTTAATGCTTTCGCATTTTTGAAAATATCACAGAGTCGCCACCGACCTTTTATTTTATCCAATTAAGGAAAGGTTTATAAAAGACACAGAAAAAAGACCTTTGAGAAATTCTGGGTAAGGGGGTAGGTTATACAATGGGAAGGTGTTAGCACCCTTTGTATCCATGGTTATCCATGGGCTCTTAAGTTTGCTTAGCTCACTTGTTTTTCGATTACTTTTCAATTGCTCTGAAATTGCTCACCTGTGGTTCCAAATACTTTTGTAAATTGAATTTTGTAATGATCCGTGTGTGGATGTATACAAAATGCTTGTTTATCTTTCGAAAGATGTTTTTGAAAAGAACGTTAACTTTGTAATAATCCGTGTTTGGATGTATACAAAGTATTGTCTTTTTTGAAAGTTTTGAAAAAACAACATTGTATGAGAGTTTTGCTTGTTTTGATTTGAGCAAGCAAACTAGGAGGTCTACCCTGAGTTGTAAGGTCTTTATCCTATTTCCTTTAAAAATCTATCCTTTCATCGGATATAAACGCAAGGTTCGATTTTGTACTCAAAACAGTGGAATTTTGACTTTGATTTTGAAAGAATGATAAGGGATTTACCTGAAGAGGTGCAAGTGTGATTGTGATTGTATTCAGATATTTATCTTTGAAGTTAGTGATCTAACGGTTCAATTTTATCTTTGACATACACGCAGTTTATATGTGCGGGAATTTAAAATGCGGAAATGTAAAGTGCAGAAAGTAAATCTACGCTATTACATCGATTGTGCAGGAAATGTAAACTAGCCTATTTACATCAATTTGACATCCTATACATTTATCTAGGAATTTAAATTGCAAGAAAAATAAAAGGCATGTTTTTGGTTTTTTATGATTTATTTTAATTATAATTAATGTATGATTAATTAAATTAAAATGAAGAAAAAAGATGAAAATAGATTTAAACCTAAAAAATAAGTTTAAAAATATGTACAAAATATTTGTCAATTAATTTTAAAACAAAACTAATTTTTTTGGAATTTTTGAAATTGATTTGAAATGGATTTAAGTTAATTAAAACATAATTATGCAAATAATTATACAAATAATTAAAACTTAAAGATAAAATTATTCAAAATATGTACAAAATTAGTTTATAATATATAAACAATATTTAACACAAAGAACAATTTTTTTTATGATTTTTTGATTGGTTAGAATAATTAAAAAGCAAATATATAAGTATATACTAATTAATTATGCAAAATATTGAAATTTTGAAGAAAAATAAAATATTTTTATTTCAGAAAATAATATATTATTTTAGAAGTCTAAAAATATTTTTTGTGTATTTTTTGGATTTTTAAAACTATTTTTAATTAATTTAACAAAGAAATTAAAATAAAATAGAAAATAAAATAGAAAATAAAAGGATACTGATCCTGTGTGGTTGGATTGAGGGAGCATGATGTGCACGCGTGATCTGGAGCGTCAGATGAGCTATTAAATGAGATCAGGTGGTCCAGAAATTGAGGCACATGGCTTATGACACGCCTGCAAAACACAGAATTAGTGGGAAATTTAAAACCTGCGCGCGCGTGCTATCCAATAGGAGGAAGACACGTCTTCATCTTCAACCTTCAGACAAGGCTTTTAATAGCGCTTTTGTAAAAAAGCGCTATAGTAGATGAACCCTAATTCTGCAAAATAACGAATAGGGGTAAACAAGCAAATAAATTTGGCGCGATTGTACCATTCGATTCGTCTTGTTCCGCTGAATTTAACCATGTCCTTAATTTTGCTTAATTTTGGCCCTAATGAAGAACCCTAATTTTGAGCTAAGCAAACCCTAAAATGGTATATGCTACAAACAGCCATTAAAGTTCAATTGAAGCTCCAGAAACGACCAGAGCTTCAAACCAAACACAATTATGCATCTACATCTTGTTAAATATGCGTGAGTTATGAGATATAAGTTGGTTTTAGTTTGAACAAACCGTGGCTTATATAGCTCGCTTCAGTGAAGTTTAGGACTTGGAAATGATTGGAATTGTTTCAGTGTAGCTCAGAGATGATGTTGGAATGTTTATTTTATATTGAAATGGACTGAAACTTAAAATTCGAATTTCAAGTTTCTTTGAAAATTACAAGTGGTTACAAGTATGCTATATGCTTATGGATGCTTCTGAACTCGTGTCTCTTTTGTTACTGAACTATGATAGCTTATTTATAAGCTATGTATGCTTAGAATTGAAGCTAATATGCAACTAGTTGCCTTTGTTGAAACTTTGCATTTTTTAATATAAAAAAGCTTGAATTCTTGACCAAGTCACCTTGCCTTCAATGCACCTGCCTTGCTCTTCAATTCTCTGCAGAAAGGTAGAGATTCCTTGGGTGAGTCATGCTTGATTTGTAAGCTAACCATTATCCATGCATTTTCCTTTTAATTTTAATCTTAAAGTAAGATAAAATCATGCAAAAATGGATAAAATAAGGTATGGGCTTAGTCTTGGTCGTGGGAGGCCCATAATAACATGGCAAAGATGTTTGAACCATGAAATCTTGGCCCCTTTTGGAAAAAATGCAATTTTGAACAATGTTGGTTTCATGCATTTTCCAAAATTTAGCCAACTTCAACAAGGTGTAAATCCCTCAATTTTTGTCATATGAAGGATATCTTGCACTTTTTGGAAACCTCAAAGAGTCCTCTAACCAATGTCTTTGGTCTCATGTCAAAATGATTTTTGATGCTCCTTGTGTGTCCTTTTGAAAAAAGTGTCTTTTTGTTGACTTTGAAAATGACCTGTAATGTCTTTGGTCATATTTTTCAAATGGTGAATCCCATGACCATGGGATCAATGGCATTTGAAAGATAATTGAATTTCCTTCAAAATGAGCTTTGGTTTGAATTTTTTGGATGAAGGATGAGAGAGTTATGATCAGTCAAAGTTGAGTTGACTTTTCAGGCAAAAACCCTAATTTTGAATCTTAGGGTTTTGTTGATTTTTGATCTTTCCTTGATGAATTATGATCATCCAATGATCAAATGATGAATCCTTTGACAAAATATGGACTTTGACAAAAAATTTCATTTTTGACTGTCTGTTGACTTTTTTGGTCAAACGGGTCGTCTGTTGACTGTTTGAGCTGCTGATGGTGCGTCTGAGTGAATCGAAGTTTGAAAATTTGTATGATGGTACTTTGAGATATATGGATGTGTATGAAATCCATTTGAGCTCTCAAAAACTTGTTTCTCCTGTAAAAACAAGAAAACCCTAGTCAGGGACTGTTTGTGTAGGAGACAGTTAAGCGTACCTGATTTTTGTGCAGTGTTGAGTCTCTGCTAATCGCGTGATATTCAGAAGACTTCTAGAACAAAAACCTTGGAATTTTGAATTGTGAAAGATTGATTTGATTGATGGTACAAAACACTGAGAATTGTACTGCCAGCAGTTTGGCTGTCAACTGACTGTTCAGGTATTGACGTAGCAGTTAGAGTGAAGAATCAACAGTCAAAGTTAATTTTCTTTTTTGTTGTTTTTGTTTTTGTTTTATGTGAAAAATGAAAGTTAATTTACATGACTTGTTAGAAAAACACAGACATAATAAATAACTAATATTTACTGTATGCGGGCAAAATTACCGATAATAACCCTGAAAACCATTTAATGCACAAAAAAATGAATTTTTGACTGGCAGAAAACACATAAAATATTATCTGAGTAATTAAGCAATATTATGACAAATAGTACAACATTTAATACTGACAGTACAAACATTACATACTATATTGAACAGTACGACGAATAAACGGTACATTTAAGAAATAAGAAATACGACAAATTTTAAGAATGACGATTGATAACCCATGCTATGAACAATAACATGTAGATGATTGGGAGCATAACCATTGCAGGTCCACACTCCTCAGGACTATGCAGGCAGAAGAAAGTCATGATCACCGTAGCAATGGTGATGGCTGTAAGAGACAGTGTCTCTATCCACTTTGCCATTCTTGTTAGGGAAGAAGAGAAAATAGATTATGAATTGGAAATTTGAGAGATGAATTAGAATTTGATGTGAGATTTTATGAAAGAAAATGAGAGGTATTTATAGAGTGGAAAGAAGGATAGAGACGTTGGAGGATGATGTGATTCCGTACAAAAGGAAAATTTGAGTGGAAATAAGATTTGAAAGAAAGTGTAAGATAGTGTTGGGAAAAAGAGAGATGTAGAGAATAAAGTTAGGATTTGATTTTTTGAAAAAGAGATTTGAAAAGATTTTTGAAAATAATGGAATATAGTACAAAAATTAGTGGGAAACAAAAGATAATAATAATCTACTTGTTACCAGTACAGTCTGAGTTTCCTGATTCTGCGCCTGCAAAAAGATTTAACTCTGTACAAATTGTGTCAGTACTATTTATCTGTAAATAAATAAATAGCATGGGTGAAGTAATAAACAGTATTTGGCGTTTGCGTAAGAATAAATTCAACTGCAAGCCAAATTACTGTATAAGAAAAATTCTAAAAACTAAGTATTTCATATGTCAGGATATTTGTAATAAAAATCCATGATTATATGAAACTCTTAATTTTCAGATTGGAGTTTTCTTGAAAAAAGATGCGGGCAAATTTTGGGGTATAACATATAGGCAACACTTCTGAAATGTTGATGTAGGCAAAATATTATACCAGTTGGTAAAAAGTGTTGATGTAGGCGAAATAGTGCAACATTTGGTAAAAGTGTTGCTAAAAGTGTATGTTTTATCAAGGGTCACAATGTTATGAAACAACACCAATTTGGCCTATAAATTGAGCATTCCGAATTCAGAAAAATATAAAAAAAACATACACCCTCTTCACTGAAAATTACATACACTCTTCGCGACATTCGAGTTTTCGTCAGTCTTGCGTAAACTCGATAAAAAGCTTAATTATCCTGAGTATTCCTGCGTAGCAACTGTAAGACAATTTGAGAGTGCCTGAAATAATATAAAGAAAGTGATTCACTCCCGATTCTAGCATCGATCCATTCAATTTATATTATTTTTCTAACACCTTCATCTCTCCCTATTCCTCTTAAAGCCAACCTTTTGTTGAGAAAAATAAGTGTGAGTTGAAAGTCTTGAGAAACAAATGTGGGGAAGTCCCACTTTGATTAAAAAAAATGGAGATTGAGTACTTTATTATAAGTGAGAGAATATTTTTCATTAGGGTTAATATGAGGAGACATTTTTTATTGAGGTCTTTCTTTAAGAACACAAATTGTAAGAGACACACCACATATTCAACTAAAATCTTAAGCTAATAAGTGTGTGGGTTTTCTCATTCAGTCTCTAATTTTCTAATTAATGTATGACTTTCTCACACTTGTTTCTCAACACCTTTTATCTTCCATGTTGAACTGCAAATAATCATTAAAGTATGGCTCGGATGAAGGGCTAGCTAGAATCCGCATTCTTATTGTACCAAAGTGCTCCTCCACCTATTTTTTTTAGTTACCATTGGGTGAGAACGTGTCATACCCTAATTTTTGACCCCCCTGAGATGATATATCTTCAGGATTTTTCATCAGGTCAAGACAAGTACCCAGAGCAGTCACTTCTCCATCTGGTATCTAATCGAGGATGCTCAAAGACAAGAAAGCTCAGGCAAAGGATCAATCAATACAAGGATTAGTCCCTAATACAATCATGGGGCTCAAGAACTTCATTTTTCTCATCTATGATTGATTAGACATCCAGCCATCTGAGTACAGGTTTACTCAGGTCACCAGACTAGGGTTTTGAGCCTATCAAGGACTGAAATCAGGGATCACATTTGGGAAACCCTAAAAAACCTCAGGGGATCATTCAAAGACATCAATAATCTTCAAATATCTCATATTACAAGATCTACTAGATATCACACTTCAATTCAAAGTCTACAGTCATTATTTTCACATGGTCGACAAATTAGGGTTTTTGACCTAATTCACCAAGATAGTTGACTTTTAATCAGGGCATGAATCCAAAACTCAAGACATGATTCAAGAGTCTCTACTACCTCAATATAATCCATTTACATCATTCATTTGAGGAGAAGATCTTGTTTCTACACAAAAGTCCAAAAATTCACTTTGTTAGGCAAAAGTCAACTGTAAAGGATCATCATTGACTTTTAAGGTTTTTGGTCAAAAAATGACTTTCAAAGATCAATATCATCAATATATGGATGTCAAAGTCATTTGGCCAAAGAAATTCAAAGAAATTCATCAAGGAGCGAAAAGTCGGGAATTAGGGTTTTTGAAGGCATGGTGAGAACTCAAAATTTCACCTACACAACTCAAAAAACTTCCAACATGAAAGTTGTAGATCTTGCAAAATAAAACAACATCTTACAAGGGAACTTTTTTCAAAAGATCAACCATTTATGAAGTTTTGGAAATTTTGAAGTTTAGGTCATAAACACTTAGAAATTTTTCTAAGTGTTTTTACCTAGTTTTCATCCAACTTTGGGCTCATTTTTCACAAATTTCCCAAATGATTCTGAAGAAAACATAAACTAATGATTTGAAGTAGATGTTTAGGGCTTTCCAAATTGTGTTCAACCTTCTCCAAATTCAATTTGAGCTAAGAGTTATGCTTGTTCAATGTTGGCCTCATGAAGTGAAATTATAGGTCATGTACAATTTGAAACTTTGCAATTTTGTGCATTTTGCTTCACTAAGTGATGCTACACGACCTCTAATACATCTGAAACCATACCACACATCCAAATTCATCATTGCATAAGGATTAGAGAAGATTCCCAAAAACAAAGGCATGTGATTATGTAATGATTGCATTTTTGAATTTATGGCAAATGATGAATCATCAAGGAATCTTGTTCTAAGCCAATTAGAACTCTCCTCTGAATCAGAAATGTTCCCTTGGATCATACAAGATCAATGGTTGGGGAAGCTAGCCCGAAAGTGCATCATTGCATTTAGGATCTTTTCAAATTTTCTTCTTGGCTAAGAAACCAAAACTCTCTCATTAAGCAAGCTCACTCTCTCAATCAGTACTGAACCATTTACCTATAAATAGGGGAGCATACTTCAGTGGAAAAACACACCAAAGCAACCATATTCCTTGCTTTCTCTTTCTCTTCTCATGTTCATTGTTTTTCAAAGTTCTTTGGCAAGAAGAATCGTTTTCTTCAAACCAGAGCTTATCTTTGAGAAGTGAGCATTCTAACATCTCAAGGGAGGTCATTTGAGGTGATCCAAGCACCTGGATCACTTCTGTAAGTGGAGGAACACCATTGTTGCTCTCACTTTGGAGCATTTGCAGTTGGAGGTCCATGGAGTGATTCAGGAGGTTTCAAGCCAAGCCAATCATCCAGACACACTCCTCAGGTCATAGTGAAGCTAATCAGATGGCTGCAGCTCATCTGTAACTCAGGATTCAACAACCTCCATGTCCACTTGAAGCTCAAATCGAGGGAGGTCCATAGAACAATTCAGAAGGATTCAGGCTACAATAAGCATCTAGTTAGCATCATTGAGTCTCAGGGAAGCTATTGAGATCATTCATTCAAGCCCAGGTGCTCTCAATCATCCTCACGACTTCCATTTTCAGAGGTAAGTTTCTGAACCTCACCTCTCTAATTTAAGTACCCTTTGTGAAATAGCTCGATTCTATCTTGTTCAGCATCATCAGAGGATTGAAAACCCTCTATCATCATCCATTTATCTTTCAGTATAGTCATTTAATTTAATTTTGAAAAATTAGGGTTCTTCACGATTTCTGGTAAATTAGTTAGATGTAGTTAATATTAATTCATGTTAGTTACATATTTAGAATCGTGAGTGAATTTAGAGCAAGTTTCATGTTTACATCTTTGCAAATGGTTGAGAAACGAGTGAGTTCAGAAATTCAAAAATGGAGAGCTTGAGGTTGAAGATGACTATGGCCATGGCGCGCAAAATTTAAATCTGGGGCCAAAGTTTATTTTATTTTGAATGGAAGTTGTTTTATAAACGACTAAAACGTGATAGCCCAGTGGTAAAGAGTGTTTGTGTGTTGCGCGTGCCCAAGGTCTGGGGTTCGAATCCCCCTCGCCCCAGACCTTTTGATTTTATTTTTCTTTTTGTTCTATGCATTTGGACAACATATGTATTGCATTGGAGTCATTCCTTTGACACCAAGCGCGCGTTGGCTCAGTGGTGTTGTTTTGGGCTGGTGACTTCAAGGGCGTGGGTTCAAATCCTCCAAGGGCCAAAACCATTTTTTTTAACACATAATCTCTTTCATTTTCTCCACAAACTTCACATATTTATTTAACCTATCAAACTAATTTATTTTCACTTCATTTTTCACACACTTGTCATTTAATACATCTATTTTGTGAATAATCAAAAAAATCATAAAAATATTATTTATTTCATATATTTTTATTAGGTTTAAAATAGTATGTTTTAAGTGTTTTATTAAAGACTTTAAATACCTATTTTCACTTTATTTTAACCTAATCATTTTGTAAATAAATTTATGATAAAACCCTAATTGATTAGGTCTTAATTAGGCATAGATCTTCATCTTTACCTTAATTAAGTTGACTTTTTGTCAAATTTCAAAACTGTTTTCAATCTCCGAATAAATCAAATGATTAAGGTTTTCAAACAACAAAACCTTGTATCATTCTAAATCATTTTTCAAATTGCTTTTACACCAGTACTGTAAAGTACTGGGCCTCTAATAGAGTGTAAGTCCCAAACACCTTCTCTTCTTAGCTTGTTTTCAAAACTGTATTTTCAAAATCTTCTTTCTGTTTTCAAAACATTCTTCTGGTATTTGAAGGGCATTATTCCCGGTGAAACTCTTCAGATACCTATGTGACCTTTGTCCATCTTCACTTCTTCTGTTTTCAAAAACCCTTAACTGTTTATCATATATTCAACTGTTATCAACAAAACAACAAAATTACTGTTGAGGCTCTGTATATACTTCTTCAAAGGCCTCCACTCCATCCAGGTTAGGCTTTACAAGCTTTCAATTTACAGTCTTTATTTAAATTACTGTCAAATATAAATTGTGCATATATATTAGTTTAAAACTACGTTTGAGTATAAACCTTAGGACAGTTAAACTATATATATATTATAGGAATATGACCTAGGATTGAGAATGTCTTCCCGGTGAAGGCTCTTTCCTAATTAGAGATCTGTAGTTCAAACCCCCAAGATGAATTATTCCCGGTGAAACATCTTGGTAAAAACCTTAGAATCCAAATAATAGGACACATCCACCCAAAGAGGAATTATTCCCGGTGAAACCTCTTACCCTTTTGCTTAGAGCCAAAATAAGTTCAAAACTACATAGCTTTCTCTTGTGCTATAACAAGGACCCTCGATTAGCCTCCTCTTGGGCTTTGTACAAGGACCCACAGGCTTCTTAAAAGCATTTCCAGCTTCCTCTTGAGCTTGTATACAAGGACCCATCAGGTTTCTTATAAACATAGGAACAGGTCTTTAGTCACCTTTTAGCCTACCCTGGTGAGTTTCTTCCAATTTAAACCAGACTTTAAACAAGCTAAGTTTGTCTCAATTTTACATTGAGTACACCTTTTGGAATGAGAGACATGGACAGTCTCTGTCACCTTTATCTTCATCAATCCTCCTTAGTAGAGTCTAGGATCCATGTTTTGGTCATCCTCAGCATTGAGTCAGCCTTCATCTTGGGCTTTAAACAAGAAGTCTCCACTAGATAATCTTTCTGCCAATCTTTTCATCCTTTAATAATTAATGGAGTGCTACCCAAATCATTCATTTTAATAAAATCCCTGGAAAGGGTTAGCCTCCAACACATTCTTTTATTCTTTCAAAATCCCTGGAAAGGGTTAGCCTCCAACACATTCTTTTATTCTTTCAAAATCCCTGGAAAGGGTTAGCCTCCAAAGTCAATTAATAAATAAATAAAGATTCATTCTCCTAGGGGATAATTTCCCCAAAAGAGTCAAAACCCCTGGAAAGGGTCAGCCTCCAAACAACATGATAAAGTCAGTCTTTTAACAGACAAATTTCTTCAGCTGAGTCAAAATCCCTGGAAAGGGTTAGCTTCCAAAGAAAAACAGTCTTTTTTAATAAAATCTCCCCAGTAGAGTCAAAATCAACAAAAACAGTTAGCCTCAACCTTGGGCTTCATACAAGGCACCCAAACAATAAAACTCCCCTGTCAAGAGTCAGCCTCAACCTTGGGCATTGTACAAGGCAGATAATAGAGTCTCCCCAGTGAGTCCTTCCTCTTTCAGTAGCCACAACCTTGGGCTTTGTACAAGGCAGATAAACCATATTTCATGAGTCAAAGATTCCTAACACCTAGGATCTTTTCCCAATAAGAGTCATCCATACTCAGTTTATTTAAGAGTCTGCCACAACCTTGGGCTTTGTACAAGGCAAAAAAAAATAATGTTTTCCCTAACTAGAGTCAGCCACAACCTTGGGCTTTATACAAGGCACACAAAAATAGAGTCATAGTCTAAAAAAAAAAACAATTTCCTCAGCAGTTAGCCACAACCTTGGGCATTGTACAAGGCACACAAATAGAGTCTCCCTGAGTAGAGTCAGCCTCAATTCTGGGCTTTGTACAGAACACAAAAATATCCATGTAATTAATCCCCAGTGGAGTCATCTCCCAGAGTCAATAGTAATAATAATAAATCAATCAAAAAGCCTCAAGCTTGGGCCTCATACAAGCCAGCTAAAATTCAAATCTTTTATACAGTAGATAGACATAGCTTATCTCTATAAGAGATATTTTTACTACTCTACCACATTCAAACAAACAAACATTATATTTCAATTTCAATTTTAATCAAGTCTCCCATTTAGGATTTTGAAAGGCATGAGCTGGCAGTAAAACCCAGACATGTGGTAACTTTCCCTAATTTGGATGAGCATCTTTCTTTCATTTAAGAGGCATTTGACTGGTATACTTGCACATACACAAGTAAGGTCCCCCTCTTGAATGAAATGAATTCAGTTATTCTGTCACTCCTTTAAAATGTTTGTGGTAGAATAGTACGAATACCTCTCTGTAGAGATGATTTCATGTCTCTTTACTGTAAACAGAGATTTAATTCAAGCTTCAACCTTGAGCTTCAAGCAAGGCACCAAAAATAATTAATTTCCCTAGTTAGTTCCCCGAACTACATTAAGCTCTGACTTCCACTAGGGATATGTAGGCATGAGGTTCACAAGGAATCTCAGCGAGCTAATAAAATACCAAAAATAGTCAGTTTGTCTGTCTGTCTGTCTTTCTTTAATCAATTCAATTCCTTCTCCTAATACAAAGGAGAAACTTTCCCAATCATTAGCAATAAACACAAACACAAATGACACAGAGAAGGTTCCTGTAGAGTACTACAGATATGTAGGGTGTTTAAACACTTCCCTATGTATAACCGACCCCCCGGACTCCAGAATTTCTAGTCTAGGTGAAATCCCCACACTTAGCAAACTCCTAGGGTTTAGTTGAGATCTTTTTTCCCCTTTCCTACTCGTAGGACAAATAAGAAAGTTCGTGTGATATCGTAGGAAGAACTGAAACAAAATTCCTCCCACCACGGGCGCATTCTCCTTCCAAATTTCGCGTGAAGGGTCTAGCGTGCCGTCATCCCAAGTGAAACGGGGAGGTAAAACAAAACGACACCACAGAAAAATGGCGACTCTGCTGGGGATATAAGTGTTAAAAACCTTGGTTTTTCATCCAAACCAATGGTTGACCTGTTGCTGGTCCAGCCCCAATGAGGAATTAGGGATGCCAAATTCCCCCTCAAATAAGAGAGGTCCTGCCTAACCTCTGTGTCATATCATGTGTTTGCTGCATATATATTTGTTTATTTTGTTTATTCTGTATTGGGAAAGGGCTTGATTCCCCCTTGTGGTGAGAAATCCTATACCCGGATTTGAGTGCAACATAAGATAGGATGGAGGATGTCTTCCCGGTGAAGGCCCTCTAATCTTGGTTCACAATTCTACTCTTGGGATTTGCCTGGCTGGTTGTGATTAACTGCGCCAATGCGTTCCGGGACTGATTTGTACCAGGAGGACCTAGAAACACATTAACCCCACTTAGAGCCTTTTTTAGGACGTAGAGCGGTGATTACGGAAGTAATTGTCACGCAGATACTACACTCGGAGAAAACTCTCTTATAGATACCAGTCAACGTATCTGTAAGGTTGAGCAAAAACTCTGAGACCCCTAGAACCCGTTCTACAGGTACAAAAATCCTTAACCTTAGTTTACCATTGGGGCGAGGTTCGCGTTTTGACTTCATGACCACTATACCCTTCAACGCCATGTTTGTTAAAACTCTTGTGTGTGCATTCATGCATTCATGCATCATTCATTAATAAACAACTAAAAACAAAAAAAAAAAGAGTCTTTTTCGAGTCGTTTTTCAAGGAAACTAAATAACGAACGTTTTGAACTTCATAGAAAGAGAGAAACGGAGAAAGGACTTAAGGATCTATACCATGGATTATGGAAGAAAGAGAGCTAGGAAATACACCTTCAAGATTCCCCAGGTCGAGGAACTGGGAAAGCTCGGAAAACTGGTGGTCAACCCCCAGGCTTTCAAGGAGAAGTATGGAAAACTTCTGCCTTTGCTCAACACCAACATGGTGGATGGGATCCTTCCCACCTTGGTACAGTTTTACGATCCAACGTATCACTGCTTCACCTTTCCAGATTATCAGCTCATGCCTACTTTGGAGGAGTACTCTCGTCTGATTGGAATACCCGTGTACGCGCAAGATCCGTACTCCGGTTTGGAAAAGAATCCTGACGACATTATCATTGCTGCAACTACTCCTTTGAACGTAGTCGACATCAGAACTCATATGGTGAGTAGAGGAGGAATTCAAGGATTGCCCTCCAAATTCCTGTTTCATCAAGCTCGGTACTTCGTCAGCATCCAAGATATGAGCGCTTTTGAGGAAATCCTGGCTTTGCTTATCTACGGATTGTTTTTGTTCCCTAACATTAACGATTTCGTCGACATCAACGCAATTAAGATCTTCTTGATTGGAAATCCAGTTCCAACCTTGCTTGCGGATGCTTATTACTCTGTGCATTCAAGAAACCTGCAGCGAGGAGGATTAATCACATGCTGCGTACCGTTGTTATACGAATGGTTCGTTTCACACCTGCCAAAGTCTAGCACTTTCTGGAACATGAGGGATGGCCTTTACTGGTCACAGAAAATCATGTCTCTCACTCATACAGATATTGATTGGTGTAGTCCTGACAACGACGAAACCAAGATCATTTTCAGTTGCGGAAGTTTTCCCAACGTACCCCTTATTGGAACTAAGGGAGGAATCAGTTACAATCCAGCTTTAGCCCGTCGTCAATACGGCTATCCTATGAAAAATATACCAAGTAACATCCAATTGGAGGGTCTGTTCTTCAAGAACATCGACGATCATGGCAACATGCTGAAGAAGGAAATTGTCCAAGCCTGGCGTCTTGTACACAGCAAAGGGAGAAGATTGTTAGGAAAACATCTTTGCATCTCCCTGGATCCTTACCTTCAATGGGTACGCGTCAGAGCATTCAAGCTCAGGATGCCATATCAACATCAAGAACCTATTCCCCTAAGGGAACCAATTTACCTTTTCTCCACCGATGTTGAAAAACTGCAAGCGGCATTAAACAAGGTATGCCAAGAAAGGAATGCTTGGAGGAACAAGTATCGAATTGTCAACACGGAAAATGTTGAGATTCAAAACATCCTAAGAAGGAAGGATGAGTTACTTGAAGTACTTGATCGACAAGTGACGCAATCATCACTTTCTCATCATATCCCTCCTGCTTCCTAGATCATCGATAAGCTCACGTCAGAGAACGCTCAGCTCAAGAAACAGAAGAAGATGTTAGAACGTGAAGTCGGCTCATCATCAAAGTTTTAGAGTCCTTTCTCTCAGTTTCTCTGTATTTCCTTTTTCAAAGTGTGTAAAAACGGCATTTTCGCTTAATTAATAAAAGTTTGATGTTTCATAACGTAATTATGGTGTTTCCTTGAAAAATATTAACTTAATTGCATATCATACATCGCTTTAGTCATACGCACTGACACGAGAATTGTCGCGGATCTAATAGTCACTTTCCTTTCTCCAGAAAGAGAGGAGGAGAAGGAGGTGAACCAAGACTTTCAAGCTGTCTCATTCATACAACACTCGTTCAAGTCGCAAGAAAAGAATGGAAGACTTTGAGCAAGAGAATGAAGAACTCAGAGAAGAGATTAACACTCTCAAGGGTACTGTTGAAAGACTCAATAGTATGGTAGAAGCCCTGGTTGTTGCGCAGAATCGACCAACGCCAGAAGAACCGCAAAGGACTGTGGTTTCCGAGATTGTTTCTACTCCTATTCCTCAGTATACCATGCCGCCTGATCGACCTTGGGGCATGCCGTATAACTTTACTCCAGAAGGGTACATACCTCCAACTTCTGAAGCTCCAAAAGTCACCATGGATATGCGTCCACCGGAGGGTTACAAACCTCTGGAAATTGAAGTTCCAAGAGCAACGGCAATGGGTTTCGCACAACAGAATGCTGAGATACCAAGATCTGCTGTCATGGCTTCTCCACAGCCCATTATGCATACTTTTCCCCCGCAGGGTGGACAAGTATATCATCACGCTCCAAGTGAGGATGCTGGCGTGTATGAAAGATTGGACGAGTTCCAAGAACAGTTTCTGCAAATGCAGAAGGAACTCAAGACTCTCCGAGGACAAGATCTATTTGGAATGAATGCTGCAGACCTCTGTCTGGTTCCAAATGTTAAGATTCCTCACAAATTCAAAGTACCGGAGTTCGAGAAGTACAAAGGGAATTCATGCCCACAAAGTCATCTTGTGATGTACGCTCGAAGAATGTCAACTCAGACTGATAATCAACAATTGCTCATTCATTATTTTCAAGACAGCCTGACTGGTGCTGCACTCAAATGGTACATGAACTTGGACAGTTCAGAGATTCGTACTTTTCGAGACCTCGGAGAGGCCTTCGTCAAACAGTATAAGTACAATCTGGATATGGCTCCCGACAGAGATCAACTCCGGGCCATGACTCAAAAGGATAGAGAAAGCTTCAAGGAATACGCTCAAAGATAGCGTGAAGTTGCTGCTCAAATTTGTCCACCACTTGAAGAGAAAGAAATGACAAAAATCTATCTCAAAACTTTGAGTCCATTTTACTACGGACGAATGGTTGCAAGTGCACCAAGTGACTTTACCGAGATGGTAAACATGGGTGTACGTTTAGAAGAAGCAGTTCGGGAAGGACGCTTGAACAAAGAACCAGAATCTTCTATTGGTCCAAGGAAGTATGGAAGTTCTTTCCAGAAGAAAAAGGATCAAGATGTCAGCAATGTTTTGCACAAAATCAAGAAGAAATTCCAACCTCAGGTTGCAACAATAACTCCGGTTGTTAACTCAGCGCCAGCTTATCAACCTCAGGTTTCGCAACAACAAATTCAACAAAGGTCGCAGCAACCTCAGCAGCAGGTTCGACCTCCAAATTACAACAATCGGGCTCCAAGGTATCCTGCCTTTGACCCCGTACCAATGCCGTATGCAGATTTGTTTCCAACATTACTGGCAAAAGGACTCATTCAGACAAGAAGTCCTCCAAATCCTACAAACAGTTCCTCACCATGGTATAAGGCTGACCAATCTTGTCCCTATCATCAGGAGGCACCAGGTCACAATATTGAGAACTGTTTCCCTTTCAAGATTGACGTCCAACGATTAGTAAAAAGCGGAATGTTATCCTTCAAAGATACTAATCCAAACGTCCAAGCAAATCCTCTGCCGCAGCATAAAGAAGCTTCAGTAAATCTGATAGACCAGCACCCCAACGTCATTCAAATCTACGACATTCGTCAGATAGGGGAAAATCTTGTCAAAATGCATGCTAGACAAGCTGGGTACGGTCATGTACCACCTCACAACTACTTCACATGTGAAATTTGTCCAAGGAATACTCAAGGATGTGCCGTAGTTCAAGCTGCATTACAAGAACAAATGGACTTAGGATGGATTCAACATATCCGAGTCAGAACTGAGCATGACATCAACATGGTTCAAGGATGTCCAGGAGAATACAAAATCTACAAAGTTGAAGATCTTGAAGGATCGGTAGTCCGGTTCCACAAAACTTTAAATGGACTTGCCTACTTTGGAACGGATTTCCATCCTTACAGTAGATGCGAAATCTGTCGAAGAAATTCACGAGGATGTTTGCGTGTTCACAACGATATTCAGAAGCTGATGGATGACAATACCATTACTGTTCTTGCCAACAGAGAAGATGATGAAGTCTTTACCATATCTCCTCAAATTAATCAAGTTGAACCTACGCAAGTTAAGTATGATAGCAGGAAGACATCAGCTGCGCCACTAGTCATCTACTTACCAGGTCCTGTACCGTATGAGTCTGACAAGGCTATACCATACAAGTACAACGCTACATTCATTGAAAATGATAAGGAAATACCATTACCGTCTGTTGTCAACATTGCTGATGTTAGTCGAGTCACCAGAAGTGGACGAGTCTTCAACAGAACAACAGAAAATGTGGAGAAACCTTCGGAGGAAGTACCACATAGGCAAGATAATCATCCGACCAATGCTGTTCAAGCGAAAGAAAATGATGAGATCTTGAAATTAATCCAGAGGAGTGAATACAACATTGTAGATCAATTACTACATACTCCGTCTAGGATTTCTGTTCTTTCCCTGCTATTAAGTTCTAAAGCTCATAGGGAAGCTCTACAGAAAGTTTTGGAACAAGCTTTTGTAGAACCAAGTGTTACTATAAGCCAATTCAACAACATCGTTGCCAACATCTCCGCCGGAACTAACCTAAGTTTCTGTGACGAAGATCTTCCTGAAGAAGGAGTGGACCACAATCTTCCACTTCACATCTCAGTTAGCTGCATGCGTGACATACTCACAGGAGTCCTAATAGACAATGGATCCTCTCTCAATGTCATGCCTAAATCAACATTGTCAAGATTATCTTTCGAAGATTACCCTCTAAGAAAAAGTCATGTCATCGTCAAAGCATTTGATGGATCAAGAAAGTCAGTTTTCGGAGAAGTGGATCTTCCCATAACTATTGGACCTCAGACGTTCAAAATCACTTTCCAGGTTATGGACATTCCAGCACAATACAGTTGTTTGCTAGGTCGCCCATGGATTCATGAGGCTGGGGCAATTACTTCAACACTTCATCAGAAACTGAAGTTCATAAGAAATGACAAATTGGTAACCGTATGTGGAGAACGAGCTCTGATCGTCAGCAACCTGTCATCATTCTCCGACATAGAGCCAAAAGAAGTTGTTGGAACTAAATTCCAAGCACTTTCCTTAGACAAAGGAAAGGAGAAAGCAGCGTCTATTTCTTCATACAAAGATGCAATCCAAGTTGTAAAGGATGGCACTACCAGTGGTTGGGGGCACATTAATATTCCTACCAATAATAAGAACAGAACAGGAATTGGATTCTTTCCGACATCATCGAAAGCTATTCCAGGGATTGAGGTAGTTCTCCCTATTCAAGAAACTTTCTGCAGTGGAGGTTTTCTTCAACCTGTTCAACAAACAGTCAATACCATCGGTACGGAAATCACCGATGAAGAGGAATGGTTATCCTATCTTAACAAAGCAGGATATATCTCCCTACCAGAGTCTGATCCACCTTGCTGTTATCCGACTAAAGGATCTGAAAGTAAGACTCAACAAAGCAGTGATGAAGTTACTGACAGCTTCACCACCAGAAGTCATGGTTCATCAGAAGAAGTTCCTCCTGTCCCCGAAGAGACTTGGGATACACTAGGAGAACCAAGCGGAAAATTCGACTACATGGTAAAATACTCCGCTCCTGAAAGTTCAAGAATCTCTCTTGAAGACATTGTTCCAACTGGATGGAACAGTGATTTTGAGTACCTCTCTCAGCCAAAAGAGATGTATAACCCTTGCTATTCATCATCAGCATCTGGTGAAACCATCATTGAGGATCATATCCCCAAGTCACCTTCTGAGGCTACGGATTTAGAGTTCACATATCTAGTCAATGCCATCTTGGGAGAAGAGCAAGACCAAAATACAGAAGAGGACGATCTCGAAAGTGTCTCCGACAACGAGTCTCTCCATTCAGAAGATTGGAAGTTTCCTCAAAAGAAAAACCGACATACTCCACTTGGAAATGGGTATGCTCACACCGCTCAGTCTGCTGAAGTAGAAGAAGATCGTCTGAGTGTTGCAAAGACAGTGGTTGGTAAATCAAGACCTACCACAGGCCAGCTTAAGCCTAAGGTTCTAGATTACTTAGTGCACAATGGGGTTCGCCACTACTGGACAGCTGTTGAAGTTTCAACTGTTGTTCGCACTCCTAAGTAGGAACTTTCACCGTTATTTTGTCCTCTCACCATAGCCCAGGGTGGAGAGATGTTTCATAGGGCTTTGAATTTTACTATTTCTTAGGAAAATGTCCCTCTTTGCTTCGCCCAAAGCAATAGAGTTTTGTTTTATAGGGTCTTTGTTTCAAGAAATGACTGTTCATAAATAAAAATGTCATTCTGTTCCTTCGTTTAGTTTTCCCTTTTCTTTTTTCGGAAATTGGTAATCCTAAAAAACACCCCTTAAAAAAACATCAAAAAATCATTAACTGCATACACCGAGTCTTCCCTCGTTGTCTAAATAAAACTTATCACACATATGCAGATTAATCATAAAATACCCCGTTGAAACGTGCGACCGTATGACTTCTCCAAGCTTTGAGTTTCCTGTATTCGAGGCAGAGGAAGAAGAAGACGAAGAAATATCAAAGGAAATTTCACGGTTACTTCAACAAAAGGAAGAGGCCATTCAGCCATACAATGAGCCTCTAGAGATCATTAACCTGGGTTCCGATGGAAACAAAAAAGAGGTTAAGATTGGAGCTTCGCTCAGTTCAGAGATCAGAGAGAGTTTGATACAACTGCTCAAAGAATTCTCAGATGTCTTCGCTTGGTCTTATCAAGATATGCCAGGGTTAGATACCAGTGTAGTGGAGCATCACTTGCCGTTAAAAGCAGAATGCCCTCCGGTCAAGCAAAAATTAAGAAGAACTCATCCGGAGATGGCCATGAAAATCAAAGAGGAAATTCAAAAGCAGATCAACGCAGGTTTCCTCGTCACTTCAGAATACCCTCAGTGGTTAGCTAACATTGTTCCCGTTCCTAAGAAAGACGGAAAAGTCCGCATGTGCGTCGACTACAGAGATTTGAACAAAGCTAGCCCTAAGGATGATTTTCCTTTACCACATATTGATATGTTGGTAGACAGTACAGCAAAATCCAAAGTTTTCTCATTCATGGACGGATTTTCAGGATACAACCAAATCAAAATGGCACCTGAAGACATGGAAAAAACAGCTTTCATCACCCCCTGGGGCACGTTCTGCTATCGTGTTATGCCTTTTGGACTAAAGAACGCAGGGGCAACTTATCAAAGGGCCATGACTACACTTTTCCATGATATGATGCATAAAGAAGTGGAAGTCTATGTGGATGACATGATTGCCAAATCAGAAAATGAAGAAGATCACATACGGGATCTGACAAAGTTATTTCAACGCTTACGGAAGTTTCAGCTTCGCCTGAACCCCAATAAGTGCACCTTTGGTGTCTACTCAGGAAAACTCCTTGGTTTCATTGTCAGCAAACGAGGAATTGAAGTAGATCCAGACAAAGTCAAGGCAATTCAAGAAATGCCTTCACCCAGAACCGAGAAACAAGTTAGAGGATTTCTTGGACGTCTGAATTACATCTCGAGATTCATATATCTCATGACTGCAACTTGCGCTCCTATTTTCAAACTTCTACGGAAAAATCAAAGTTGCGTCTGGACAGACGATTGTCAGAAAGCGTTCGACAGCATTAAGGAATATCTGCTCGAACCACCCATCTTGTCTCCTCCAGTGGAAGGAAGACCTTTGATAATGTACTTAACCGTCTTAGAAGATTCCATGGGTTGTGTCCTTGGACAGCAAGACGAGACAAAGAGAAAAGAGCATGCCATTTACTACCTGAGCAAGAAATTCACTGACTGTGAATCCCGCTACTCCATGCTCGAGAAGACGTGTTGTGCTTTGGCCTGGGCTGCCAAGCGTCTCCGCCAGTACATGATTCGACATACTACTTGTTTGATCTCTCATATAGATCCAATCAAGTACATCTTTGAGAAGCCTGCCTTAACTGGGAGAATTGCCCGTTGGCAGATGTTGTTATCAGAATATGACATTGAGTATCACGCACAGAAAGCCGTGAAAGGAAGCATTCTAGCTGAGCACCTGGCTCACCACCCACTCAATGGTCATGAATCAACCAGTTTCGACTTTCCGGACGAGGACGTCATGTACCTCAAGATGAAAGATTGCGACGAGCCGCTACCAGACGAAGGACCTGAGATAGGATCCCAGTGGGGTTTAATCTTTGACGGAGCTGTCAATGCTTATGGACGAGGAATTGGGGCAATCATTGTTACACCTCAGGGTACCCATATTCCATTTACTGCCAGATTAACTTTCAAATGCACAAACAATGAGGCCGAATATGAAGCTTGCATCATGGGTCTCGAAGAAGCCATGGATCTAAGAATCAAACACTTGGATGTATATGGAGATTCTGCTTTGGTCATCAATCAAATCAAAGGAGAATGGGAAACACGCCAACCAGGGCTAATTCCTTACAAAGACTACGCGAGAAGATTGTTACCATTCTTCGACAGGGTAGATTTTCATCACATTCCTCGTGAAGAAAATAATTTGGCTGATGCATTAGCCACACTCTCTTCCATGATTAGGATAAATCATTGGAATGACATTCCTCAGATCGATGTTATGCGCCTGGATAGGCCCGCTCATGTTTTCACAGTAGAAGCAATCATCGACGATAAACCGTGGTATCACGACATCAAGAACTTTCTTCAAAAGCAAGAGTACCCTCTTGGGGCGTCAAAGAAAGATAGAAAGACTTTGAGAAAGTTAGCTTGTAGATTCTTCTTGAATGAAGATGTTCTGTACAAGAGAAACTTCGACATGGTTCTGCTCAGATGCGTTGACAGAAAAGAAGCAGAAGTACTCATGAGAGAAATACATGAAGGTTCCTTTGGTACTCACACCAACGGACACACCATGACAAGGAAAATACTGAGAGCAGGATATTATTGGCTGACAATGGAGTCAGATTGCTACCAGTACGCAAAGAGGTGTCACAAATGTCAGATCTACGCCGATAGAATTCATGTGCCACCATCTCTTCTTAGCATACTCTCTTCCCCTTGGCCTTTCTCCATGTGGGGAATCGACATGATTGGAATGATCGAACCAAAAGCGTCTAACGGACATCGCTTCACACTTGGTAGCAATAGACTATTTCACCAAATGGGTTGAAGCAGCTTCATATGCAAACGTTACAAGACAAGTTGTCGTCAGGTTTATCAAGAATCACATCATCTGTCGCTACGGCATTCCTAGCAAGATAATCACTGACAATGGGTCAAATTTGAATAACAAAATGATGAAGGAGCTTTGTGAAGAATTCAAGATTGAACATCACAACTCATCTCCTTACAGACCAAGGATGAATGGAGCTGTAGAAGCAGCTAACAAGAATATCAAGAAAATCATTCAGAAGATGGTCATCACTTACAAAGATTGGCATGAAATGCTCCCGTATGCTCTTCATGGTTACCGTACATCAGTACGCACTTCGACTGGAGCAACTCCTTTCTCCCTTGTATATGGCATGGAGGCAGTCCTACCAATAGAGGTTGAAATTCCGTCAATGAGAGTCTTGATGGAAGCAAAATTAACAGAAGCCGAGTGGTGTCAAAGCAGATTCGATGAATTGAACTTAATCGAAGAAAAGCGCATGACAGCTTTATGCCACGGTCAGCTATATCAACAAAGAATGAAGAAAGCTTTCGACAAAAAGGTTCGACCTCGCACAATCAAAGAAGGCGACCTTGTACTAAAAAAGATTCAATCTTTTCTCACAGATTCGAGAGGGAAATGGACTCCCAATTATGACGGCCCCTACGTGGTCAAGAGAGCTTTCTCGGGAGGAGCCTTAATACTCACGACTATGGATGGAGAAGAATTCACCCGTCATGTGAACGTCGACGCAGTCAAGAAATACTTCGCCTAAATAAACAAAAGAACAGCTCGCTAAGTTGAAAACTCGCAAAGAGCGGCTTAGGCAAAAAAGAGCGTCTCGGTGAATCGAAAACCCGAAAGGGCGATTCAGGCAAAATTTAGAGACATAAAAAAAATATAATAATCAATCCCGGTAGACTTAAAACCCGAAAGGGGTAGTTTACGCAAAAGTTAGGGATATATGGCAAGTAACTGTGTTCAGGACAAACTTGATCATTCAAAATCCATAGCGGAGTGTTCATCAGCAGTAGGTCATCTTCTACGAAGCACGAATACAGCGCAACTCGGAGTGGAAGGGAAAGATAACGGTCGTCACGTTTCATCGTAGCCCTTTTCCCGAAAATTACCAATTTCCAACTTTGTAAATACTCCATGGAATCAAGCATTTGGCTGATTACCATTCCATATATAATAATTTGAGCCTTGTGCTTTCCTTTGCAATCTAGTCTTTTTCAGTTTCTTGAAATGCATTTTAAGTTTAAACAGTCATTTTCTTGAAACAAATGTTTTCATAAAATAAAATGAATTTACTTGCAAAAATAAAGGTGAAATTTCTTTCTAAGGTTTACAAACAATAGGAAGAATGCAAACAGTTGCTCCGAGAACGGTTGAGACTCCGGGAACCAAGATTTCCCCATGAGGTCGCTTTGCGAACATCTCCCGATGACGGATCTTCACTTCAATTCATACTACTTGCTTCGGACAGCGGACAACTGATAACCAGACATTCCCAACAGAGTTCGAACTACAAGAAGAGGACATCTTCTGATCAACAAGAATTCGAGTCGTATCATAGGATTTTACATCCGCGACAATTCCATTCACATTCACTTTACATTTTATCATTGTCATAATATTCATGCATACATTACATCATAATTGCATAGTCGAGTCAGGCCTTGATCATGTGAATGCCTAAGTCATTAAGGCATGAACTCAAGTTTCCCCCGCAAGTTCCGGAGAAACTTTTTCCTTCGAGAGCAACAGTTCATACACAAGGATCTCCTCAAGCAAGTCAACAAATGGTAGTCTCCCTCAAAGAGATAGTTTGTTCACTTTCGGAATTCCTCAGCCGAGATTCTCCCGCAAAGCGACATTCGACAGTTTTCTTCAGATAAGATAGTCTGCTTCGCATTTCGGAAGTCCCTACATGTTCGGTATTTCCCCAGCAGGGTCAAGAGGTGCCACTTTTTCGTCAAAGAAAGTAATTCAGAATCTCCCAGCCGATCGACCAAAGATTCCTCAGCGGAGTCAATGAATGGTAGTCTTCATCCAGAAGATAGTTCATGATCCCCAGCGGAGTCAATGAATGACAGTCTCTCCCAGTAGAAGACAGTTTGTTCCCCATGCAGTCAACAAATGGTAGTCTTTCCCCAAGGAAAGACAGTTTGTCTGTTAAATACTTAAGAGATCGACAAATGGCAGTTTCTTCAAACAGTTTGTCTGTTTCAGGGATGTTTAGTTCCCCACAGAGTCGATGAATGGTAGTTTTCCTCTTAGGAAAACAGTTTGTTGATTCTCCAGGCACCAGTCGACGAATGGCAGTTTTCACCCCGAAAACAGTTCGTCCGCCTTCAAACAAAGTCATTAGCCCCTCAAAAGATCATGAGGCCATATGACATCCTTTCAAAGACGTCAAGTCAAAAGGGAAGATGGTGAAGTTTCTTTATTACCGTCAAATGGTATCTCATCTCCAAGTGCTGATGAGAAGTTTGATGAGGAAACAAATCTTTGAAGTTTCTTTATTACCGTCAAATGGTATCTTACCTCCAAGTGCTGGTAAGAAGTTTGATGAGGAAACAAATCCTTGAAGTTTCTTTATTACCGTCAAATGGTATCTCATCTCCAAGTGCTGATGAGAAGTTTGATGAGGAAACAAACCCTTGAAGTTTCTTTATTACCGTCAAATGGTATCTCATCTCCAAGTGTTGATGAGAAGTTTGATGAGGAAACAAATCCTTGAAGTTTCTTTATTACCGTCAAATGGTATCTCATCTCCAAGTGCTGATGAGAAGTTTGATGAGGAAACAAACCCTTGAAGTTTCTTTATTACCGTCAAATGGTATCTCATCTCCAAGTGCTGATGAGAAGTTTGATGAGGAAACAAACCCTTGAAGTTTCTTTATTACCGTCAAATGGTATCTCATCTCCAAGTGCTGATGAGAAGTTTGATGAGGAAACAAACCCTTGAAGTTTCTTTATTACCGTCAAATGGCATCTTACATCCAAGTGCTGGTAAGAAGTTTGATGAGGAAACAAACCTTTGGAAATTTTCTCTTTATCTGAGATATTGTCCAAACACAACTAAGGCCAGTTTCGAGATATGGACATTCGAAACGAGGGGAGGTTGTTTACCTTTTTCTAAGTATCAACACTTAGTTAAAGAAGATGGATTGCGCATCCTACACTGCCATCCATTCACCAGAGTCCACATCAAGTACTTCTACAGGAGTTTATCTCCTCATTCCCCGCCGAGTGCGACAACGGGATCAAGTCATGCAAAGATTTTGTCAATTACAACATCTCAGGAGCGCCCAAAATTCGGGCATTCTTTAATATTTAAGTCTCTTTTACGCAGGAGAGATCGAGATATCAATCTCTCTCCCTCCAGATAAAAGAAACTTAAATAGGGGCATCTGTCATACCCTAATTTTTGACCCCCCTGAGATGATATATCTTCAGGATTTTTCATCAGGTCAAGACAAGTACCCAGAGCAGTCACTTCTCCATCTGGTATCTAATCGAGGATGCTCAAAGACAAGAAAGCTCAGGCAAAGGATCAATCAATACAAGGATTAGTCCCTAATACAATCATGGGGCTCAAGAACTTCATTTTTCTCATCTATGATTGATTAGACATCCAGCCATCTGAGTACAGGTTTACTCAGGTCACCAGACTAGGGTTTTGAGCCTATCAAGGACTGAAATCAGGGATCACATTTGGGAAACCCTAAAAAACCTCAGGGGATCATTCAAAGACATCAATCATCTTCAAATATCTCATATTACAAGATCTACTAGATATCACACTTCAATTCAAAGTCTACAGTCATTATTTTCACATGGTCGACAAATTAGGGTTTTTGACCTAATTCACCAAGATAGTTGACTTTTAATCAGGGCATGAATCCAAAAATCAAGACATGATTCAAGAGTCTCTACTACCTCAATATAATCCATTTACATCATTCATTTGAGGAGAAGATCTTGTTTCTACACAAAAGTCCAAAAATTCACTTTGTCAGGCAAAAGTCAACTGTAAAGGATCATCATTGACTTTTAAGGTTTTTGGTCAAAAAATGACTTTCAAAGATAAATATCATCAATATATGGATGTCAAAGTCATTTGGCCAAAGAAATTCAAAGAAATTCATCAAGGAGCGAAAAGTCGGGAATTAGGGTTTTTGAAGGCATGGTGAGAACTCAAAATTTCACCTACACAACTCAAAAAACTTCCAACATGAAAGTTGTAGATCTTGCAAAATAAAACAACATCTTACAAGGGAACTTTTTTCAAAAGATCAACCATTTATGAAGTTTTGGAAATTTTGAAGTTTAGGTCATAAACACTTAGAAATTTTTCTAAGTGTTTTTACCTAGTTTTCATCCAACTTTGGGCTCATTTTTCACAAATTTCCCAAATGATTCTGAAGAAAACATAAACTAATGATTTGAAGTAGATGTTTAGGGCTTTCCAAATTGTGTTCAACCTTCTCCAAATTCAATTTGAGCTAAGAGTTATGCTTGTTCAAAGTTGGCCTCATGAAGTGAAATTATAGGTCATGTACAATTTGAAACTTTGCAATTTTGTGCATTTTGCTTCACTAAGTGATGCTACACGACCTCTAATACATCTGAAACCATACCACACATCCAAATTCATCATTGCATAAGGATTAGAGAAGATTCCCAAAAACAAAGGCATGTGATTATGTAATGATTGCATTTTTGAATTTATGGCAAATGATGAATCATCAAGGAATCTTGTTCTAAGCCAATTAGAACTCTCCTCTGAATCAGAAATGTTCCCTTGGATCATACAAGATCAATGGTTGGGGAAGCTAGCCCGAAAATGCATCATTGCATTTAGGATCTTTTCAAATTTTCTTCTTGGCTAAGAAACCAAAACTCTCTCATTAAGCAAGCTCACTCTCTCAATCAGTACTGAACCATTTACCTATAAATAGGGGAGCATACTTCAGTGGAAAAACACACCAAAGCAACCATATTCCTTGCTTTCTCTTTCTCTTCTCATGTTCATTGTTTTTCAAAGTTCTTTGGCAAGAAGAATCGTTTTCTTCAAACCAGAGCTTATCTTTGAGAAGTGAGCATTCTAACATCTCAAGGGAGGTCATTTGAGGTGATCCAAGCACCTGGATCACTTCTGTAAGTGGAGGAACACCATTGTTGCTCTCACTTTGGAGCATTTGCAGTTGGAGGTCCATGGAGTGATTCAGGAGGTTTCAAGCCAAGCCAATCATCCAGACACACTCCTCAGGTCATAGTGAAGCTAATCAGATGGCTGCAGCTCATCTGTAACTCAGGATTCAACAACCTCCATGTCCACTTGAAGCTCAAATCGAGGGAGGTCCATAGAACAATTCAGAAGGATTCAGGCTACAATAAGCATCCAGTTAGCATCATTGAGTCTCAGGGAAGCTATTGAGATCATTCATTCAAGCCCAGGTGCTCTCAATCATCCTCACGACTTCCATTTTCAGAGGTAAGTTTCTGAACCTCACCTCTCTAATTTAAGTACCCTTTGTGAAATAGCTCGATTCTATCTTGTTCAGCATCATCAGAGGATTGAAAACCCTCTATCATCATCCATTTATCTTTCAGTATAGTCATTTAATTTAATTTTGAAAAATTAGGGTTCTTCACGATTTCTGGTAAATTAGTTAGATGTAGTTAATATTAATTCATGTTAGTTACATATTTAGAATCGTGAGTGAATTTAGAGCAAGTTTCATGTTTACATCTTTGCAAATGGTTGCGAAACGAGTGAGTTCAGAAATTCAAAAATGGAGAGCTTGAGGTTGAAGATGACTATGGCCATGGCGCGCAAAATTTAAATCTGGGGCCAAAGTTTATTTTATTTTGAATGGAAGTTGTTTTATAAACGACTAAAACGTGATAGCCCAGTGGTAAAGAGTGTTTGTGTGTTGCGCGTGCCCAAGGTCTGGGGTTCGAATCCCCCTCGCCCCAGACCTTTTGATTTTATTTTCCTTTTTGTTCTATGCATTTGGACAACATATGTATTGCATTGGAGTCATTCCTTTGACACCAAGCGCGCGTTGGCTCAGTGGTGTTGTTTTGGGCTGGTGACTTCAAGGGCGTGGGTTCAAATCCTCCAAGGGCCAAAACCATTTTTTTTAACACATAATCTCTTTCATTTTCTCCACAAACTTCACATATTTATTTAACCTATCAAACTAATTTATTTTCACTTCATTTTTCACACGCTTGTCATTTAATACATCTATTTTGTGAATAATCAAAAAAATCATAAAAATATTATTTATTTCATATATTTTTATTAGGTTTAAAATAGTATGTTTTAAATGTTTTATTAAAGACTTTAAATACCTATTTTCACTTTATTTTAACCTAATCATTTTGTAAATAAATTTATGATAAAACCCTAATTGATTAGGTCTTAATTAGGCATAGATCTTCATCTTTACCTTAATTAAGTTGACTTTTTGTCAAATTTCAAAACTGTTTTCAATCTCCGAATAAATCAAATGATTAAGGTTTTCAAACAACAAAACCTTGTATCATTCTAAATCATTTTTCAAATTGCTTTTACACCAGTACTGTAAAGTACTGAGCCTCTAATAGAGTGTAAGTCCCAAACACCTTCTCTTATTAGCTTGTTTTCAAAACTGTATTTTCAAAATCTTCTTTCTGTTTTCAAAACATTCTTCTGGTATTTGAAGGGCATTATTCCCGGTGAAACTCTTCAGATACCTATGTGACCTTTGTCCATCTTCACTTCTTCTGTTTTCAAAAACCCTTAACTGTTTATCATATATTCAACTGTTATCAACAAAACAACAAAATTACTGTTGAGGCTCTGTATATACTTCTTCAAAGGCCTCCACTCCATCCAGGTTAGGCTTTACAAGCTTTCAATTTACAGTCTTTATTTAAATTACTGTCAAATATAAATTGTGCATATATATTAGTTTAAAACTACGTTTGAGTATAAACCTTAGGACAGTTAAACTATATATATATTATAGGAATATGACATAGGATTGAGAATGTCTTCCCGGTGAAGGCTCTTTCCTAATTAGAGATCTGTAGTTCAAACCCCCAAGATGAATTATTCCCGGTGAAACATCTTGGTAAAAACCTTAGAATCCAAATAATAGGACACATCCACCCAAAGAGGAATTATTCCCGGTGAAACCTCTTACCCTTTTGCTTAGAGCCAAAATAAGTTCAAAACTACATAGCTTTCTCTTGTGCTATAACAAGGACCCTCGATTAGCCTCCTCTTGGGCTTTGTACAAGGACCCACAGGCTTCTTAAAAGCATTTCCAGCTTCCTCTTGAGCTTGTATACAAGGACCCATCAGGTTTCTTATAAACATAGGAACAGGTCTTTAGTCACCTTTTAGCCTACCCTGGTGAGTTTCTTCCAATTTAAACCAGACTTTAAACAAGCTAAGTTTGTCTCAATTTTACATTGAGTACACCTTTTGGAATGAGAGACATGGACAGTCTCTGTCACCTTTATCTTCATCAATCCTCCTTAGTAGAGTCTAGGATCCATGTTTTGGTCATCCTCAGCATTGAGTCAGCCTTCATCTTGGGCTTTAAACAAGAAGTCTCCACTAGATAATCTTTCTGCCAATCTTTTCATCCTTTAATAATTAATGGAGTGCTACCCAAATCATTCATTTTAATAAAATCCCTGGAAAGGGTTAGCCTCCAACACATTCTTTTATTCTTTCAAAATCCCTGGAAAGGGTTAGCCTCCAACACATTCTTTTATTCTTTCAAAATCCCTGGAAAGGGTTAGCCTCCAAAGTCAATTAATAAATAAATAAAGATTCATTCTCCTAGGGGATAATTTCCCCAAAAGAGTCAAAACCCCTGGAAAGGGTCAGCCTCCAAACAACATGATAAAGTCAGTCTTTTAACAGACAAATTTCTCCAGCTGAGTCAAAATCCCTGGAAAGGGTTAGCTTCCAAAGAAAAACAGTCTTTTTTAATAAAATCTCTCCAGTAGAGTCAAAATCAACAAAAACAGTTAGCCTCAACCTTGGGCTTCATACAAGGCACCCAAACAATAAAACTCCCCTGTCAAGAGTCAGCCTCAACCTTGGGCATTGTACAAGGCAGATAATAGAGTCTCCCCAGTGAGTCCTTCCTCTTTCAGTAGCCACAACCTTGGGCTTTGTACAAGGCAGATAAACCATATTTCATGAGTCAAAGATTCCTAACACCTAGGATCTTTTCCCAATAAGAGTCATCCATACTCAGTTTATTTAAGAGTCTGCCACAACCTTGGGCTTTGTACAAGGCAAAAAAAAATAATGTTTTCCCTAACTAGAGTCAGCCACAACCTTGGGCTTTATACAAGGCACACAAAAATAGAGTCATAGTCTAAAAAAAAAAACAATTTCCTCAGCAGTTAGCCACAACCTTGGGCATTGTACAAGGCACACAAATAGAGTCTCCCTGAGTAGAGTCAGCCTCAATTCTGGGCTTTGTACAGAACACAAAAATATCCATGTAATTAATCCCCAGTGGAGTCATCTCCCAGAGTCAATAGTAATAATAATAAATCAATCAAAAAGCCTCAAGCTTGGGCCTCATACAAGCCAGCTAAAATTCAAATCTTTTATACAGTAGATAGACATAGCTTATCTCTATAAGAGATATTTTTACTACTCTACCACATTCAAACAAACAAACATTATATTTCAATTTCAATTTTAATCAAGTCTCCCATTTAGGATTTTGAAAGGCATGAGCTGGCAGTAAAACCCAGACATGTGGTAACTTTCCCTAATTTGGATGAGCATCTTTCTTTCATTTAAGAGGCATTTGACTGGTATACTTGCACATACACAAGTAAGGTCCCCCTCTTGAATGAAATGAATTCAGTTATTCTGTCACTCCTTTAAAATGTTTGTGGTAGAATAGTACGAATACCTCTCTGTAGAGATGATTTCATGTCTCTTTACTGTAAACAGAGATTTAATTCAAGCTTCAACCTTGAGCTTCAAGCAAGGCACCAAAAATAATTAATTTCCCTAGTTAGTTCCCCGAACTACATTAAGCTCTGACTTCCACTAGGGATATGTAGGCATGAGGTTCACAAGGAATCTCAGCGAGCTAATAAAATACCAAAAATAGTCAGTTTGTCTGTTTGTCTGTCTTTCTTTAATCAATTCAATTCCTTCTCCTAATACAAAGGAGAAACTTTCCCAATCATTAGCAATAAACACAAACACAAATGACACAGAGAAGGTTCCTGTAGAGTACTACAGATATGTAGGGTGTTTAAACACTTCCCTATGTATAACCGACCCCCCGGACTCCAGAATTTCTAGTCTAGGTGAAATCCCCACACTTAGCAAACTCCTAGGGTTTAGTTGAGATCTTTTTTCCCCTTTCCTACTCGTAGGACAAATAAGAAAGTTCGTGTGATATCGTAGGAAGAACTGAAACAAAATTCCTCCCACCACGGGCGCATTCTCCTTCCAAATTTCGCGTGAAGGGTCTAGCGTGCCGTCATCCCAAGTGAAACGGGGAGGTAAAACAAAACGACACCACAGAAAAATGGCGACTCTGCTGGGGATATAAGTGTTAAAAACCTTGGTTTTTCATCCAAACCAATGGTTGACCTGTTGCTGGTCCAGCCCCAATGAGGAATTAGGGATGCCAAATTCCCCCTCAAATAAGAGAGGTCCTGCCTAACCTCTGTGTCATATCATGTGTTTGCTGCATATATATTTGTTTATTTTGTTTATTCTGTATTGGGAAAGGGCTTGATTCCCCCTTGTGGTGAGAAATCCTATACCCGGATTTGAGTGCAACATAAGATAGGATGGAGGATGTCTTCCCGGTGAAGGCCCTCTAATCTTGGTTCACAATTCTACTCTTGGGATTTGCCTGGCTGGTTGTGATTAACTGCGCCAATGCGTTCCGGGACTGATTTGTACCAGGAGGACCTAGAAACACATTAACCCCACTTAGAGCCTTTTTTAGGACGTAGAGCGGTGATTACGGAAGTAATTGTCACGCAGATACTACACTCGGAGAAAACTCTCTTATAGATACCAGTCAACGTATCTGTAAGGTTGAGCAAAAACTCTGAGACCCCTAGAACCCGTTCTACAGGTACAAAAATCCTTAACCTTAGTTTACCATTGGGGCGAGGTTCGCGTTTTGACTTCATGACCACTATACCCTTCAACGCCATGTTTGTTAAAACTCTTGTGTGTGCATTCATGCATTCATGCATCATTCATTAATAAACAACTAAAAACAAAAAAAAAGAGTCTTTTTCGAGTCGTTTTTCAAGGAAACTAAATAACGAACGTTTTGAACTTCATAGAAAGAGAGAAACGGAGAAAGGACTTAAGGATCTATACCATGGATTATGGAAGAAAGAGAGCTAGGAAATACACCTTCAAGATTCCCCAGGTCGAGGAACTGGGAAAGCTCGGAAAACTGGTGGTCAACCCCCAGGCTTTCAAGGAGAAGTATGGAAAACTTCTGCCTTTGCTCAACACCAACATGGTGGATGGGATCCTTCCCACCTTGGTACAGTTTTACGATCCAACGTATCACTGCTTCACCTTTCCAGATTATCAGCTCATGCCTACTTTGGAGGAGTACTCTCGTCTGATTGGAATACCCGTGTACGCGCAAGATCCGTACTCCGGTTTGGAAAAGAATCCTGACGACATTATCATTGCTGCAACTACTCCTTTGAACGTAGTCGACATCAGAACTCATATGGTGAGTAGAGGAGGAATTCAAGGATTGCCCTCCAAATTCCTGTTTCATCAAGCTCGGTACTTCGTCAGCATCCAAGATATGAGCGCTTTTGAGGAAATCCTGGCTTTGCTTATCTACGGATTGTTTTTGTTCCCTAACATTAACGATTTCGTCGACATCAACGCAATTAAGATCTTCTTGATTGGAAATCCAGTTCCAACCTTGCTTGCGGATGCTTATTACTCTGTGCATTCAAGAAACCTGCAGCGAGGAGGATTAATCACATGCTGCGTACCGTTGTTATACGAATGGTTCGTTTCACACCTGCCAAAGTCTAGCACTTTCTGGAACATGAGGGATGGCCTTTACTGGTCACAGAAAATCATGTCTCTCACTCATACAGATATTGATTGGTGTAGTCCTGACAACGACGAAACCAAGATCATTTTAAGTTGCGGAAGTTTTCCCAACGTACCCCTTATTGGAACTAAGGGAGGAATCAGTTACAATCCAGCTTTAGCCCGTCGTCAATACGGCTATCCTATGAAAAATATACCAAGTAACATCCAATTGGAGGGTCTGTTCTTCAAGAACATCGACGATCATGGCAACATGCTGAAGAAGGAAATTGTCCAAGCCTGGCGTCTTGTACA